>NC_039360.1:86922288-86929367 GCF_003573695.1 Papaver somniferum | reverse complement strand
AACCATGCCAGCCACGTCTCCGCGCCAAGGCATGCCAACCATGCCAGCCACACCACCGTGCCAATGACAAACCATGTCATCCACGTCTCCCCGCCAAGGCATGCCAACCATGCCAGCCGCAGCACCGTGCCAATGGAAAACCATGCCAGCCACGTCTCCACGCCAAGGCATGCCATGCCGGCCGCACCACCGTGCCAACGACATGCCATGCCGGCCTTTCCTTCATGGCTTCCAAAAGGAAGGGTTGCAACGATCAACGACCACCCTTCCATATGAGATGCAGATCTTAGCCGTCCAAGGTCGCCAGCCGACGCATGGTAACCTTTATCCCAACGCCAAAACCCTAAATTTAGTCGCGCCTAAACCGCGCCAAGGCATGCCGACCATGCCACATGTGCCAATGGCATGCCGTGCCAGCCACCTTGCCGCGCATAAACCATGCCATGCCGGCCTTCCCTTTGCGACTACCAAAATGAAGGGTTGCAACAATCAACGACCACCCTTCCATCTGAGACGCAAATCTTAGCCGTCCAAGGTCACAAACCAACACATGTTAACCTTTGGCCCAACTCCAAAACCCTAATTTTGGTCGCGCCTAAACCGCGCCAAGGCATGCCGACCATGCCACATGTGCCAATGGCATGCCGTGCCATCCACCTTGCCGCGCCAAAACCATGCCATGTCGGCCTTCCCTTTACGACTTCCAAAACAAAGGATTGCAACAATCAACGGCCACCCTTCCATCTGAGATGTCGATCTCAGCCGTCCAAGTTCGCCACCAAACGCATGGCAACTTGCTTCCCAAAGCCAAACATCACGATTTTTTACCAAAACCCTAATTTTGGCCGCGCCTACACTATGCCAAAGCCATGCCGGCCCTAAACCATGCCGCTGGCTGCCAAACAAAGGGATGCAATAATCAACGACCACCCTTCCATCTGAGATGCAGATATCAGCCGTCCAAGTTCGCCACCAAACGCATGGCAACTTGCGGCCCAAAGTCAAACATCACGGTTTTTACCAGAACCCTAATTTTGGCCGCGCCTACACTATGCCAAAGCCATGCCGTCCCTAAACCATGTCGCTGGCTGCCAAACGAAGGGTTACAACAATTAACGGACACCCTTCCATCTGAGATGCAGATGTCATTCGTCCAAGTTCGCCACCAAACGCATGGAAACTTGCGGCCCAAAGCCAAACATCACGGTTTTTACCAAAACCCTAATTTTGGTCGCGCCTACACTATGCCAAAGCCATGCCGGCCCTAAACCATGCCGCTGGCTGCCAAAGGAAGGGTTGCAACAATCAACGACCACCCTTCCGTCTGAGATGCATATCTCAGCCGTCCAAGTTCGCCACCAAACGCATGGAAACTTGCGGCCCAAAGCCAAACATCACGGTTTTTACCAAAACCCTAATTTTGGCCGCGCCTACACTATGCCAAAGCCATGCCGGCCCTAAACCATTCCGTTGGCTGCCAAACAAAGGGTCGCAACAATCGACGACTACCCTTCCATCTGAGATGTAGATCTCAGCCGTCCAAGTTCGCCACCAAACGCATGGAAACTTGCGTCCCGAAGCCAAGCATCACGGTTTTACCAAAACCCTAATTTTGGCCGCGTCTAACCGTGCCAAGAGCATGCAACCACCCTTCCTCCCGAGGTGCAGATCTCATTCGTACGAACCTGCCACCAAATGATTCATGACAATGTCTTGGCTGCAAGGCTAACACTCTGGTCACGGCACCAACCTAGCTACAACGCCTATTCTTTGGTCATGACCCCAACCTGGCTACTACGCATATTCTTTGGTCACGACACCAACCTGGCTACGACGCATATTCTTTGGTCACGACACCAACCTTTCTACGACGCCTATTCTTTGGTCACGCCACATGTAGCAACCTGCTACACGTTTTCCACGAAAACAGTCGAGACATCAAAACAAGTCACAAACTGGGGGATGCTCATCAGGGTATTGGTTTGGCGGTTTACAGCGTGCGGCGTACACTACGCCCGTTACAAAACAGTGGCATAAGAATGAGGAGGTTAGTAAATACAGGGAGTAATGGTGAAACGCTTTCCTTCATTATAGAACATCAATTCCAAGCGTTACCGGTTACCACCTCCTCCAATTTACTCATCCGTTTCTATTTCTTACGAGGCCAGAGTACATTTCACTTCGACTTGTATAAGTAGGTCTTACCTATTTCCACCGAACAACAAGTGGTGGTCAGGTGCATACAACACTCAGAAAACATTTGCTAGCTTTCCCATCTGTTAGCTTCCCACTTTCTGATACAAGTCGTAAAACAACTACTCTTCCAGAATCAACTATTCTGGTCTCAACACTCTCTTCGCTTCCCTCCCCAAAACCAACCCTTCTCCTCCACTTTGTGACCGAAGCAAGTCTGGAACGACCACTTATTGGTTTAGGACGGATTTGTACAGATTGATCTCTCGAATCTAAAGTACTCCCTTGCAGTACATTATTTAGGGTTTAGACTCGTTTCTCACCCACACACCCGAAATTACCAAAATCAGCAGAAACCGTTTTCACCCTCAAACAATTGGCGACCATAGTGGGAGTTTGGTCTTTCGGTTACAATGTCAATTTTCAATCCTCGATCTCATACTTCGACCCAGACGTCAGGACGGTAGAGGAAAACGATCCGCTCAGGGATCGACGACTCAACTACCAAACGACCCGATACGATCCGCTCAGGGATCGACGACTCAGTTACCAGACGACCCGATTACCAGTCATGGCACGACAAGGGGCGACTGGGGACTTCCCATAGGTTAAAAGCAAACGATCCGCCCAGGGATCGACGACTCGATTATCAAGTGACTCAGGGACGACTGGGGACTTTCCGTAATCGTGGTGCTTCTCACAAAACTCAGACTTGCACCTGACTCATTTTTCGTTAGAAGATCCAAAAAACCGAGTAAGTCTTTCCTAGACAAAATACATGGTTTACTATTTCAAGTTTTCACGAGAATGATAAAACCGATAGCCATGTTATGTTTCATCCCTTGTCATCTACCGACACGCAACGTTCACGGTTCCATATCTTCCTGAGACGTTTGTGTCACTTACAATCATAACCAAAAACGGCATCATACTAAAATATTTCATCCCGAATAATAATCCAAAACCCTCATAGGTAACACTTGTCTATCAACCCAAAAATCCAGAAAATCAAAACCATAAAGCCGGGTGTTTCATTTGCCTTTAAAAAAAAAACGAAACAGAAGAATTTCAGAAGACAGAAGTGCATTCAAAGGAAGCCATTCAACGGTGTTTTTCTCTTATCGAAGAAGGCTTCCTTCGTCATTTGGAGAAGGACCTTTTCTCTTCCTTCAAACTATTTGGACAGCCTTTCGACCTCCGCTTCTTGTTGTTTGACCACGTCCGCAGAAGGACCTTCGGTCACCTTGGCCTGCAACTTTTGGATCTCAGAGAAACCCTAACGCCCAGTTCCTCGTGGAATCAGTCACATATCCGTACGTACCTACTTTGCATAATAACGATTATCAATCACTATTCATGAGGTAGCCGACGCTACTACAGTGATATTCGAAGAGAAGAACAATATTTCTACAGGTTTATGGAAGGCATACCTATGGCTAGGATTTGCACCAACACAAGAAAACAAATTGAAAGAGAAACGCTGGAGCACATACTTGGAATATGCTTGCCCACCTTATTGCTACCGTGTCGTGCCAAGCCGACGTTGTGCCAAGCCAGCGCCGATGTCAGGCCAGTACTCACGCCAAATCAGCGCCGTACCAAGCCAGCGCCTTGCCAATCCAGCGTCCACACCAATCCAGCGCCAATTCCGAGCCGATCTAGTGCTAATAGCTTGCATATTTCCAGCGCCAGCAGCTTGCATTCCTTTCAGCGCTAACAGCTTGCATCTTCCCAGCATCGGCAACTTGCATCGTTCCAGTGTTGCTCTTGAACGCTCAGTGGAAGGGAACCAGCAATCCAATTTCATCACACGTAGAGATCAAGAACGACTTCTTCAAAATCGAGGTGCAACGTCAAGACATATTTGCATCCCTCAACCGCGCTGCGTTAGGAAAGCAGCTATTTCCAGCCAGGAAGCCGTTCCCAAACCCCTACCTCTCTTGGAAAGCACGATAGATAGAACTGGAGACTCCTAACCACTGTCCGCTTGAAGGGTCTCCAGTTTTAAAGCACACCGATTGACGCAACCTCTCCACTTTAACGCGCTCGCTCCAGTAGCCGCTCCGCTTCAGCATTCTCTCCATAAGATGCTCCAGGATCCGAAGCCGAAGCTTCAGCGTTTGGATTCTTAAGTTTCAACATCCTCTCCAAGAGCCGAAGCCTCCTCAACGCCGCTTCCTCCTGCCAAGGATCATACCGTGGCCGCCACCCCTTCCTGCAAAGGGTCGTACCACCACACTGCCCATGTCAAGGATCATGATCGCAACCAGCCAATCTTCGTAGTCATGACCGCCTTTTAATCCATCCCTCCAAAAACTCATGATCATGGACAGTTTGCTTGCTTACGCATCTAGCCGATCCTTTTACTTCCATGGATGCCCATACAATTCCAGACAACCTACTTTGTTACCACGACAATGTAGTCTCTTCTGATTACATCTGCTACCAAGAACTGTTGCCACTCATTTGTTGATACCAGCCAGAGCTTCACCACAGCAGCAATCGCTACAAATATGAAAACATGTAAACCATACTTGGGGACTGAGGATATACACGAAATCCCTTTACTGTCAAAGCTCAGAAGACACAGACAACCAAAAGGCCATAACCACAACAAGGTCATCTACTCTTCAAGGGTGTAGCGCAAGATTATCATCACCTATCTGTCTAGAAGACGCCTTCAACAATTTACGAGGCCGCGGAGGATCCCAAGCCTGCTCAGAGGAAAACAACTTCAGAAACTAAAGAAAAATGCGACTGGGGATTGCTCATCGCAGTCCATCCCGACGACCATCAAAGACTCATGAGATAACTCCAGAGACGTGGCTGAAACATTTTCTTGAAGAAACAAAGGGAGCCACGATAAACAACATAACTTTGTCATTCCTACTTCCCCGTTATCCAGAATATTTCGTCCACGTGCATCCCAACGTCACATCCAGAAGAGTAAAATAAGTTTGTATCAAATCCCGTGGACATGGATTCAAGGCGATGCAATGAAAGTAGGATATAAATGGGGACTATCATCATGGGATGCCTTCACTCCCCTCAACCTGGTTATTTCTGATTTCAACATCGTCACTGCCGAAGTTTTACGAGCCGCAGGAATTTCTCAACATGAAGCCGTACATGTGCATCGAAGACTCCAAAAGAACGCCACAAATATATATTCACATATTCGGCCGTGCCATCGGATCGAACAGAAATATAACTGGCGACTGCTCACCGCGTCCCATGCCATACGATAGTCCAAGATTCAGAAACTGGTTCGAAGGATGTCTCTTGGAACAAAGTCCTTGAAGAATTGATAGCATCACAACGGCAACAGAATGTCTCCCAACTCATCTATTTCAAATTGTGTCTTCGGAAGATTTCTACCATACAATCAGCCACAACATATCGATCATCGCGATCAGAAGGTCCAAACACTGAACAACCTAAAGTCAAGGATGAACCGACAACGCAACAACAATCTCCAAGATTAACCCTGACATGATCGTTGCCGAGCATATATTTCATCCATCCATCCCAAGACTGCAGTGGAATTTTGGTAAATTTTGGAATCCACTAGAGAGACACTGCAGACGAAAGCACAGATCCAGACGAGCAACAGAAGAGGGTCGATACCTCTTTTCACGCGGACGGAGTTTTTAGAGTTTGAACAAAATTAAGATTCCTTCTTCCTCCATGAACGGGAATAGGTGACTGGGCGCGACTATGCCACTTCGGGCCCGCAACATCCCTTTTCCTGAATTCTTCCTGAATTTTGCTGTCGAGCTGTTTTCACCTCCCGAACGAGCTCAAAACCCAAATATTCTCGCGCAGGGAGATAAGAAATTCTTTTCCCTTCATAATGGAGAGGCAGACCGTCAAAATCTGAGTCCGTACGAGAATTCTACAGTGATTCTAGTAAAGGGCGCTAATTAGGGTTTCGGCATGCCAAACCCTAATTTAGACAAAGTTGTCATCATTCCAAGGAACTCAAGCCGGTCGTCTTCCTTCCATGGAACTGAAGCCAGTCGTCATCCTTCCAAGGAACTCAAGCTGGCTCCACTCCAAGCCACGTAAGCTAGCGGCTCCGTTCAAGCCGCACCAACGCCAACAACTCGCTAATCCAGCACCTATGCGTTCCCTAGCCCAGCCAAGATGACGCGTGACCAAGCCAAGCCGACAGTCTACATCTCACCACTTCATGGTCTAGCCAACAACACCACAAGTAGAATATATGCAAGGACGCCAACACGAGAATCACAAACTCTCCTTACCTCTCGAAAAAGGTTAGTCGGGTCCTCTTGACCATCTTCCCACGCCTTGTCATTTTGATTTTTTCCTTTCCCATCACCATCCTATGCTTACCTCGCAACAAAACTCCCATTCCGATCTAAGCAGGGGACTTAATTTTGATGGTGGTTTTTAGCTTAGGGTTAAAATCGTAAAACTGTACATCTGACATGACGTCACTATGACCATGAGCACATTTATTGAATCAATCAGCATGCCTACATAAGAATTACCGGGGTACCTTTTTTTTTATACGTGGGTCACATTCCACAACAGAACCCTTAACATTGACCGACATCATCTATGCTAAACCTTAATTCTCATGCTACCGCGCCAAGGCATGCCAATCATGCCAGCCACACCACCGTGCCAATGGAAAACCATACCAGCCACGTCTCCGCGCCAAGGAATTCCAACCATGCCAGCCACACCACCGTGCCAATAGGAAACCATGCCAGCCACGTCTCCGCGCCACCGTGCCAATGGCAAACCATGCCAGCCACGTCTCCGCGCCAAGGCATGTCAACCATGCCAGTCGCACCACCGTGCCAATGGCAAACCATGCCAGCCACGTCTCCGCGCCAAGGCATGCCAACCATGCCATC
>NC_039360.1:86830362-86922080 GCF_003573695.1 Papaver somniferum | reverse complement strand
ACCGTGCCAATGGAAAACCATGCCAGCCCCGTCTCCGCGCCAAGGCATGCCAACCATGCCAGCCGCACCACCGTGCCAGTGGAAAACCATGCCATCCACGTCTCCGCGCCAAGGCATGCCAACAATGCCAGCCGCACCACCGTGCCAATGGAAAACCATGCCAGCCACGTCTCCACACCAAGGCATGCCAACCATGCCAGCCGCACCACCGTGCCAATGGCAAACCATGCCAGCCACGTCAATGCACCAAGGCATGCCATGTCAGCCGCACCACCGTGCCAATGGCATGCCATGCCGGCCTTTCCTTCATGGCTTCCAAAACGAAGGGCTGCAACGATAAACGACCACCCTTCCATCTGAGACGCAGATCTTATACGTCCAAGGTCGCAAGCCGACACATGGTAACCTTTATCCCAACGCCAAAACCCTAGTTTTGTTCGTGCCTAAACCGCGCCAAGGCATGCCGACCATGCTACATGTGTCAATGGCATGTCGTGCTAGCCACCTTGACGCGCATAAACCATGCCATGTCGGCCTTCCCTTTGCGGCTACCAAAACGAAGGGTTGCAACAATCAATGACCACCCTTCCATCTGAGACGCAGATCTTAGCCGTCCAAGGTCACCAACCAACGCATGGTAGCCTTTGGCCCAACGTCAAAACCCTAGTTTTGTCCGTGCCAAGGCATGCCGACCATGCCACACGTGCCAATGGCGTGCTGTGCCAGCCACCTTGCCGCGCCTAAACCATGCCATGCCGGCCTTCCCTTTACGGCTGCCAAAACGAAGGGTTGCAACAATCAACGACCACCCTTCCATCTGAGATGCAGATCTCAGCCGTCCAAGTTCGCCACCAAACGCATGGAAACTTTCGGCCCAAAGCCAAACATCACGGTTTTTACCAAAACCCTAATTTTGGTCGCGCCTACACTATGCCAAATCCATGCCGACCCTAAACCATGTCGTTGGCTGCCAAACGAAGGGTTGCAACAATCGACGGCCACCCTTCCATCTGAGATGCAGATCTCAGCCGTCCAAGTTCTCCACCAAACGCATGGCAACTTGCGGCCCGAAGCCAAGCATCACGGTTTTACCAAAACCCTAATTTTGGACGCGCCTAACCGTTCCAAGAGCATGCAAGCGCTGCAACCATGACGCTGGTTGCCGAACGAAGGGTTGCAACGATCCACGACCACCCTTCCTCCTGAGGTGCATATCTCATCCGTACGAACCTGCCACCAAACGATTCATGGCAATGTCTTGGCTGCCAGGCTAACACTCTGGTCACGACACCAACATGGCTACGACGCCTATTCTTTGGTCACGGCACCAACCTGGCTACGACGCACATTCTTTGGTAACGACACCAACCTAGCTACGACGCCTATTCTTTGGTCACGGCACCAACTTGGCTACGACGCCTATTCTTTGGTAACGACACCAACTTGGCTACGACGCCTATTCTTTGGCCACGCCACATGTAGCAACCTGCTACACGTTTTCCACGAAAACACTCGAGACATCAAAACATGTCACAAAATGGGGGATGCTCATCAGGGTATTGAATTGGCGGTTTACAGCGTGCGGCGTACACTACGCCCGTTACAAGACAATGTCATAAGAATGAGGCGGTTAGTAAATACAGGGAGTAATGGTGAAACGCTTTCCTTCCTTATGGAACATCAATTCCAGGTGTTACTGGTAACCACCTCCTCCCATTTACTTATCCGTTTCTATTTCTTACGAGATCAGAGTACGTTTCACTTCGACTTGTATAAATAGGTCTTACCTATTTCCACCGAACAACAAGTGGTGGTCAGGAGCATACAACACTCAGAAAACATTTGCTAGCTTTCCCATCTATTAGATTCCCACTTTCTGATACAAGTCGTAAAAAAATTACTCTTCCAGAATCAACTATTCTGGTCTCAACACTCTCTTCGCTTCCCTCCCCAACTTTGTGATCGAAGCAATTATGGAATGGCCATTTCTTGGTTTAGGCCGGATTTGTACAGATTGATCTCTCGAATATAAAGTACTCCCTTGCAGTACATTGTTTATGGTTTAGAATCGTTTCTCACCCACACACCCGAAATTATCAAAATCAGCAGAAACCGTTTTCACCCTCAAGCAATAGTGTCTTGAATATTCAATATGTTGATGTTAATAAGCATATATGTTTGCAGACTGGCCCATAATACATGGGTACTGTTCTTTTATCCGTGCTAAATCAGGAAGTACATCGAAGTGTCGATTGAAGAAGCCATAAAGCCGGATAATTTCTTACCCATGCCATCTCGCAAGCTTAAAACAGTACTTGATGTTGTTGATAGTTTTGTATCTTCTTCGAAAACACTAGTGACCTCTTGCTCTACTGTAAGTTTCTTTATATCATAATTTAGTTTATCGTGCCTGTTATAACAAGTATGTGACAATAAAAATGAATGCTGAAAACTCGTCAACAAAGTTGGTTTAAACAAATAAATTTTCTCTTTTACTTACAATCTTATCATAATCTTGACTTCTTAGAGTAATCTGATTTCATCAGATCTCTCCTTTTTGCTCAAATGTACATGTACTTGCTAGTATAGCTTTATCTTTAGCTCAGAACATGCTTGACTCACCTGAATGCTATGTCATATAATGTTATATGATGTGTGATACATGAATCCAATTATTAAGTTCTCTGCATCTTTAGCAAGCGTAGCTTTGTGATCGGTAGCACGGGTGTTGCCCTATACATCCATTTTTTTTGCTGCAGATCGTGCAGCCACTTTTAGATCCTGATGAACATGGTGTTGACCCCAAGACTAAGAAGAGAAAGAAGTAGAGATTTTTTCTAATATGAAGTACCGGGAATGGAAGCTTCAAAGATCCAGCTAGAGACTCAAGACCTCAGCCTAGTTATCAAGAGATGTGGTCATGGCCCGTTAACTTCAATTGATTAAACTTTTGAATCTACAGTTGAAATTTTATTATCATAAGGTTATCACACAACCTATCAGACATATGAGACGTTTATCATATGATTAATAAAGATTATTTTGGATCAGTTTTATTTGTAGTGATTAATTTTATGAAGGTTATTAAAGAGTTTTGCTACACTAGCTTCCCTTGGTTGAACATAAAACTAACCACCACTTAGATTTGAAAGCATGGCCAAAGAATAAATAGAGTTGCCAAAATTATAACTTTTGAGTGGCTGAAAACCATTACTGGTGGCTAAAATCTAAACACTGGCCACATTGAAATCGTTTTGTATGACTTTAAAAGGTTTAGAGCCATGGTTTATCTGATCGTCCAAAAGGTAAACAACGGCTACATTGAAAAACTTTTGAAGTGTCTTCATTAAGTTTGTGGCCATGGTGCCACAGATTTATAGTAACTATATAACTTACGAATTGGCCACGCAAAAATGTATTTTTATGTGTTTGAAAATAAGGATGGCCATGGTACTACAGATTCAACGTGACTATAAATCATGAAGTAGCCATGGTAAACTATCTTCGGTGTGTCTGAATGATAAGGATATCCGAAGTGACAGAACCACATAAATGTTAAGAATTGATGAAAAATTATACCAGAATCCTTTTGCATTTATAATAAAAATCAATGAAATATCTCAATATAATGAAGAATATGTAAATGATATAAATGAATAAGATTTTTTACAAAAGAAAATCATACAAGAAAGGAAATCAGACACATCTATATAATCTCATGACCAATCTTCTTCATCAACCATATCACACTTGTGTATTAGTCAATTAATAATGTCAAAAATTACCGAATTAACATGTTGGATTCTCATATTAACAATATTCGTTAAGGAAGGATTAGTGGAAGAAAGAACGACTAGGAGAGCAATAAACAAAAACATAATCAAAACCATTAAGGTAAAGTAATATTTTTATATCAAAGCATATGTTTAGTATCATGATTCTTGATTTATTCCTTCATAGGTACTTATTTCGTTGATTTATATCTTGTAGGTTGAAAAAGCAGAGATCATCAATTGTTATGATATTTACAGACAACCTAGTCTTAACCATCCTTTGCTTCATAACCATACAATACAAGTTTATTTTATATTTTTTAAATACTTTTCCTGATTATATATATAAACGCTTAAGAAATTAATTTTTTTAATTGTTATGAAACAGATTAGACCAAGTTCGTACCCAGAAGGAACGAAATTAGATAATTTGGGAACACTTCGGCTTACACAAACTTGGCATAAGTATGGATTATGTCCAGAAGGAACTATCCCTATTCGTAGAAAAGGAAAAAGTTACAATCCCACACTTTTGCGCAAACATCATAATAAAAAATTATCACCTAATAAGACTCTTGTTACATCACAATCAAAAAACACTGTAGATGACCACATTGTTCACGAGGTATATAAAATCACATATAATTGTTATTATTATTATTATTATTATTATTATTATTATTATGAAAAAGCACCTCAGAGGTCCTATATTGAACAACAGAAAGAGTCATTACACAGGGTTGGCAGGGAGTCTTGCAACAATTTGCGCTCCCAAAATAACTTTGTATTGATGAATCGAAACGAGTATTACATTGGAATGACTAGGAGTCTAGTGATTAAAATATGTTTTTTTTGTAGTACGCTATAATTGGAGTGCAAGGTAATTTTTTTGGAGGACAAGCAAAAATAAATCTTTGGAAACCATTTACTGAAACAAATGAAATGAGTATATCTCAAATTTGGGTTTCAGCTGGTGAACACGAACATCTCAATACTGTTGAAGTTGGATGGCAAGTAAGTTTTTCGTCCAAAATTATAAGTAAATGAATTTATACTTTTTTTTTGAGAAAATTAAAATTTTACAATTTGTTTTCTGTAGGTGTACCCACGCATATATGGTGATGACCAGACCGGATTTTTCATATACTGGACGGTAAACATTATTATTCCTTTGTTATATGAAATGACATGGTAATGAGGAGTCTTGAAAGGATATCTACTATTGTTTATCATTATATTTTTAAGAAAGTGAAACCATTTAAATTATTTTGCCTGCTAGACAAACGGATACTTGAGCCAGGGTTGCTACAACCTCCTTTGGCGATGGTTTTGTGCAAACAACGTCAAATATCTCCCTTGATTGTACTTTCACAGAGGTGTCCACTTTCAATGACGACCAAACAGATGTCACCTTCATTATTCAAAAGGTATGAAAGTAAAAGTGATCATATTTTCTTACCTATTATCAACTTAGATCCAAAAATAAACATTGATTAACTTGGTAGGACCAAACTAATGGACATTGATGGGTAAAATTACAAGGTACTCCAGTCGGTTATTGATAGACGCATTTATGTGTCTAATTTGTCCCAATTATATATATTGTTAGTGCTCGATTTTGTACTTATTTGGTTATTTTATGTCTTTCTAGGTGTTTTTGGAGAAATAAGCTTTTGCGGCGAAATTGGCTCAAAATGTGGCATTTGAACCTCCGTAGATAACGTACCAGAAGCACCCCAGAAGTATGCCAGAGACACCCCAGAAATACCCCGGAGGAACCCCGAAAAAGTGTTGAAAACATCCCAGAAAAATTACTAAAGGCACCCAAGGGACAAGTGTTATGCGGACCCCAGCACCCTGGATAAGGGGTAACCTAATTACTAGGGGGAGGTCACCTTCACCTTTTGAATTTTGAAATTTGCGGGAAAAGAGAAAAATCTCTGGAAGATTTTTTGTGCGTGATTTGGAGGAGTTTGAGGTCGACTAAACCTCTGATTTTCATAGGATAGACTCCTTATGTGTCTAGGAATCTAGTATGGGTGTTGGAAACGATTAACTTGGGCTCAATCGACGGGTTTTTACCTCAACATCAAAATATGGAAAGTCAAGTGTGTGACTTGTTTTAGGAAATTATAGAGAGACTAAAGATCTATAAACCTTCCCAAAGATTCATATATATCTAAGGAAGAGTTTAGAATCAAAAGGAAAGCTCAGAAACGCGTAGAAACTCTAAAACACGAAATTGCCGCAACTTTGCCGTGAAGAGAAAGGAAGAGACTTTGGAAGATTCTGGAGAGATTTAATCGGTGTTTTTGATATAAATAGATTGGTTGGGTCATATAGAATAGGGGTCGAAAGTTTGGGAACCTTAGGAGAGCCATAGAAGAAGAAATCAGAGTTTGATCAAAATATTTTTCTGTTGCTGCTGCTGAAGAACATGAAGAACAGACCCTCACTGACAGTCGTTCTTCAACAGTGACAACAACCAGCGGCTGACGGTCTTAAAACAACAGCGTAGCAGCACTTTTAATTTATCGTTCTTCTCCTTTCTGGCAGTCTTAAACTCACTGCTTTAGCACTATTTCATCTTTTAATCAACTTTTGGGCTATAAACATGTATTTTGAGCAAGTGATTAATATGAGGAGCTAAACACCATTGCTGAGGCGACGGAGGAAGCCATTTTTCCAATTATTATGTGGTAAATTCTATTTAATTTAATTTAATTTTCGTAATTCTTTTATGATTATTTGCACTGAACTGAAATCGAATATATGATTCTGATTAAGTGGTTGTGTTCTCAATTGATGGGTCATGCTTAGGTTAAATCTTTTGATGGTCCATGCTTTCGATTTACAACTATTGTTTTGAGAATCTACTTGTCTAGGCGAAAATATTAGAATCACTTTAAACGTAAAGAGTTGCATAAATATTGACTAGATTAAATCACATAAAAATTGGAGATTGGTGGAATCCAAAGTCTCAGTGATTTTTATAAACTTGAATACAATTTCTTTTTAAGTTTTCTATTTTAATTTGAGTCTAAAATCGAGTCTACATAATCCGAGTTGAACGAACTTTACTACCACTTAAAAACTACATCAATTCTTGGCGCCGCTGCCGGGGATTTGTATTAGGTTTTAGGTTTTAGATTTATTTTATTTCTTTTAGAATTTTTGTTCTCTTTGACGCCTTTGGTATTTTTCGATTCTTTTCAGATTGGAGCAAAGCTACAAGGAAAGAAAAAGTGCTATAAAAGGAAAGCATCGCCAAAGAAGGAAAGAAAAGAGGAATCCGAAAGGAGTGAAGAAGAATATTTTGTGTATAGTTATTTTTTTTATTTTTAAAAACTGTAAATAGGGTTTTATTTTTTGTAATTTTTTATTTTTATTTTTGGACACTTTTTGGACTTTATTTTTGGACTGGGACATTATTATTTTTAAACCCTACGGAAGGGAAATAAAAATTGTGTGCAGAGAAGGACGGTGATTACAATATCGCATCGGCCCCTCGGGTTCGTACATGACATAGGAGTCGTGGCCCGAGTCGACTTCAGCGGTTCTTCGCCCGTCTGGTACGGGAGGTAAGTTTTTCGAAACACCCGCGAATCCCCTGTCAGTGGGTTTACTGTATTCCTTCGTTTGCATATATGCTGAGGACTTGAAAATGGCTGCTTTAATTTCCTAGTAAAGGGAAAGGACTGGCCATACAAGATAAGGGTTCGGATTTCATCACCGTTCTCTTCTTGCCCGCCTTAGGAAAACGAAACCAAACGCGAACCTAAGCCTAAAATTTTGACTATAACGAGACCGATAGGGTAACGAGCTTAATAAGAAAGTCGTTCGAAAAATATTGGTTACTCTTTTGAGCATACTTCGAAAAAGCTGGTCTAGAAACAATCTAAGTGGAACCATCATGCTTTTTGTTTGCTAGAAAATTAGGTTTGATTTGGTTGAGTCAGCCTTGTTTTGTGATTGCATAGAATCCAAAATACCCCGATAGTGCCAGCAATGGCAACTTTGAAAGCTTTGTTGAACCCAACTAGGACTACTCGTCCTTCTTGTATCAGGTTAGCCGAAACTGAAACAAATAATGAACTTAGGCCTGGGACCCTACAGATGCTCCCAATCTCTTTAGGTAAAGAAAATGAAAACCCATACTTCCATGTTAGGGATTTTGAGGAAATTTGTAGTACCCTAAAGATTAGAGACCTTGATGATGATGCTTTGAAACTTAGGTTATTTCCTTTTTCCCTGAAAGATAAAGCCAAATCGTGGCTATATAGTTTGGCTTACGGTTCAATAGAAACATATGAACAACTTACATCTGCCTTTTTGAACAAGTTTTTCCCTAGGCACAAAACATCGTCTATTAGGACGCAAATCTGCACATTTTCTCAACAGGAGGGAGAATCGTTATATAGGTATTTGGAAAGGTTCAATGACTTATTAGCCCAATGTCCTCATCATGGTTTAGAAAAGGTTAGGCTAGTTCAAATCCTTTATGAGGGTTTAGATTATTCCACAACAACCATGGTTGAGTCTCTATGCACTGGTGGTTTTTAAAACCAAACTGTTGATGCGGCGATGAAATTTTTGAATGAAATCGCCCAAAAGACCCAGCAATGGGAATATTGTAGGGAACCCAAGAGAACAATTATTCTAGGTAGAGGAAACGTTAATAGGGTAGAAGGAGGCTATGAATCAGATGCCAAAATTGCTGCTATAGCAAAAAGGTTAGAAGCTTTAGAATTGGGTCACACTAGTTGTAGAGTAGAGCCTTTTTGGGAATGCCAGAATAATAAAGAGCAAGCCAATGCTCTCTATAATAACACTAGGTTTGATAACCGTCAGAAGTTTGACCCATATTCAGAAACCTATAATCCTGGTTGGAGAAACCATCCGAACCTTTCATGGTCTAAGGACCAAGGTCAGTTTAGTAATTCTAATGTTCCCTCAGGTTTTGGCTATACTAAGAATACTTCAGGATCAACTCAGTTTCAGAATCAGTCTGATAAGAAAATCTTAAGTCTAGAGGAAACTCTCACCTCGTTTATTCAAAATACTGAAAATATGCGTCAATTGCTTTCACAAAGCATAGAAGCTAGTAATAGGATAGGACAAGAACATAGTCAGGCCATTTCTGAATTGAAAGACCAGGTTAGTCTGATCAATGAGTCTCTAAGAGAAAAAGGTAAGTTCCCTAGTCAACCGATACCCAACCCTGGAGGATTTAATGAAGTAGGTGCAAAACCATTTAATCAAGTGAATTCTGTCACAACCCTTAGGAGTGGTAAAACGGTAGACAATAAGGTAGCCATTCCTAATAGTGGACATACTGTAGATCCACCTTCTAGTTCTCAAGATGAGCCCCAGAAGGAGCCACTAACTGAAGAAACCGATAAATTTCTAGTGATGTCAATGTGGTTCCCGACAGGTCTCATTTTGTACCCAAAGCCCCATATCCACAGTTGTTAGCTCCAACAAAGAGAGAGTCGACTTTCAACGAAATACTAGAGATATTTAAGCAGGTAAACATTAACATCCCTTTATTAGAAGCAATTAGGCAAATGCATGCTTATGCCAAGTTCCTTAAGGACCTTTGTACACGAAAGCGTAAGCTTAATGTCCATAAGAAAGCCTTTTTAGCTGGTCAGGTAAGTTCAATCCTTCTGAACCAAACAACCCCTAAGTATAAAGACCCTGGATGCCCCACCATATCTTGTGTGATCAGTAATTATTCAGTAGATAAGGCATTGCTTGACTTAGGAGCTAGTGTGAACTTACTCCCTTATCATGTATACAACCAGCTAGGTCTTGGTAAGTTGAAACCGACTAAAATGACATTGCAATTAGCTGATAGGTCTGTCAAAATACCTCGTGGTGTCATAGAGGATGTTCTGATTGAGGTTGATAAATTTATTTATCCAGTGGATTTCGTTGTTCTAGATACTCAGCCTGTTCAGGATCCTAGTGCTCAAATACCGGTGATTTTAGGTCGCCCATTTTTAGTCACAGCTAACGTTGTCATCAACTGTAGGACCGGACTTATGAACATATCCTTTGGTAATATGACCACTGAACTAAATGTCTTTAATGTTAATAGACAACCTTCCGATGATTTAGAAGAAGTGAATATGATTAGCACTTTAGTTCAGGATCTAACTCAGGATAATTGGGACGACACTTTATTTGGTGATTTCTTAGATGAACTTGATGAGGAAATTCTCTTAAGTCAGTTAGGTGACCAAACTTTTGGACTAGAAGAAGCTCTTGAGTACTTTAAAGACTCTACGGACCCTGAGATTCAAGCCATAGTGCTAGGCCTTACGGAGAGTAATGTTGACCCTAAGTTTGGGGGTAATGAACTAGAAGAAGCTCTTGAGTATTTTAAAGACTCTGAGGATCCAGAAATTCAAGCAATAGTTAGAGGTTTGTCCGAGAATACTGACTACCCTAAGTTTGGGGGTAGTAATGGTCAATTATCTCCATTAGAAGTCCCTAACTTGGGATTCGAGCCTAGTGTACCTGAGGTATTACCTGAGTCACTTCCGACTCCGCAACCGGATCCTCCTGATATTGTCTAGGAGGAAATTCTAAAGACTTGTTGTTCGAATGAGTCAATTTGTCAAGACACTCATATGAAGCCCAAATGGGCACAACAGAAAAACCCAGTTGTCTTGCAGGAAACCTTGAATGAGGATGTGCTATGTCTGTTCATTTTTCTGATTTGGTGCAGTTGTCTGATAATTATGGCAATTTTATTTGCTTTTGTTGACCCACAGTTGTTTCGACTATTGATATATGATTTGAAAGGTAATTAGCCATTTTGTGGTATTTGACGTCTGGCTGAAGACTTTAAATTTAGCACTTTTTGGGAGGTAACCCAATCTCATGCAACATGGTAATATCTTTCCTTATCTCTTTTGCTTCAAATGGTAACAGTTTCTCCTTGTTCATGCTTTTAATTTCATCTTTAACATTGAGGACAATGTTAGATTTAAGTTTGGGGGTATGGGAGAAACTTTTTAGTTGCAGTATGAATAAATAAACTCCAAAGCTTAGAAATATATGCCTATTGAGGATTGCACTAACTAATCTAAGTGGATGGAAGCATTTTGATCGTAGGAGTTGAGGAACCAATCTGATTAGATGGCAACATCTAGAAGAGTCTATTCATAAAAGCACAGAGCTCAGGTGTTAGAAATAACATGATAGTTTCACCATATCTCGTTGAGTCCCTTTCACTTCTATTTTTATTTTATTTTGTTTTTAAACCATGTTTCTCTAAGTGATTAGGTGGGGCACACGATTCAAGTTGTTACCACTGCTAGGGTGAATTAGAGTGATTGAGTTACTATATAAAATAAAAATAAAAAACAATAAAAAAAGTTGAGACCGGACCAATTAGACCAATCGGAATAAATATTAACACTTGGATAGCAATATGTGTGTGTTCTCCCTGTCTCCGTCACCTAAACAAGCGTGGAATGCAGGACCCGTGGGAACTATCGTGTAATATGATGACAAGAAGCATGCGCTTGGATCCAAAAGATCTATTCATGCCGTTAAAAAAAATCGAGAAAAGGGTTATTATTCTATGTAGTCAACCACTGGTTCCTTTGTATATGCCAGTTTGTTGATCTAGATTTAGGTTATCGGCCCCTGGTTCCCTTGTATATGCCAGCAGTGTTGATATTAGTCAGACCGGTATCTCAGTCCATTAGGATAGGTTCATTTTAGCAGTGGCCTTCAGACAGATATGTAAAACATCGATCATATGGTCAACATCAACACCATCTATGTTTTTCGATATCCATCTCTTAATCTTTCCATGTGATTAGTTTGACTCCGAATATGATGTCCATAGTGCAACTATCTGAGTAGAGCTCTGTCACTTATATATGAATTTTAGTATGCTTGAGTGCAAACTCGTGTACATCAATTGGAATTTCGCATCAGGGTACTTCCTCTTGTAGTCAATAAGTATGCCAACCAAGGAGATTCTTTAGTTCCTTCCAAGGTTCGTTGTAGATAGCTAGGGTCTGGAGTATTAAGGTTTTGTGGGTATATCTCTAGTAAGCCCTCCCGAGACTATAACTCGGACACTAGGGACACCTAGGGGTTTAAAGGCTTATTGCATACGCTAAATGCAACCGACGATGCCTGCGACAGTGAGTTAGGATTTTATTTTGTAGTTTTGATTTCCTCGGGACTAGCAAATAATAAGTTTGGGGGTATTTGATAGACGCATTTATGTGTCTAATTTGTCCCAATTATATATATTGTTAGTGCTCGATTTTGTACTTATTTGGTTATTTTATGTCTTTCTAGGTGTTTTTGGAGAAATAAGCTTTTGCGGCGAAATTGGCTCAAAATGTAGCATTTGAACCTCCGTAGATAACGTACCAGAAGCACCCCAGAAATACCCCGGAGGAACCCCGAAAAAGTGTTGAAAACATCCCAGAAAAATTACTAAAGGCACCCAAGGGAAAGCGTTATGCGGACTCCAGTACCCCTGGATAAGGGGTAACCTAATTACTAGGGGGAGGTCACCTTCACCTTTTGAATTTTGAAATTGGAGGGAAAAGAGAAACATCTCTGGAAGATTTTTTGTACGTGATTTGGAGGAGTTTGAGGTCGACTAAACCTCTGATTTTCATAGGATAGACTCCTTATGGGTTTAGGAATCTAGTATGGGTGTTGGAAACGATTAACTTGGGCTCAATCGACGGGTTTTTACCTCAACAACAAAATATGGAAAGTCACGTGTGTGACTTGTTTTAGGAAATTCTAGAGAGACTAAAGAGTTATAAACCTTCCCAAAGATTCATATATATCTAAGGAAGAGTTTAGAATCAAAAGGAAAGCTCAGAAACGCGTAGAAACTCTAAAACACGAAATTGCCGCAACTTTGCCGTGAAGAGAAAGGAAGATATTCTGGAAGATTCTGGAGAGATTTAATCGGTCTTTTTGATATAAATAGATTGGTTGGGTCATATAGAAGAGGGGTCAAAAGTTTGGGAACCTTAGGAGAGCCATAGAAGAAGAAATCAGAGTTTGATCAAAATATTTTTCTGCTGCTGCTGCTGCTGAAGAACACGAAGAACAGACCCTCACTGACAGTCGTTCTTCAACAGTGACAACGACCAGCGGCTTACGGTCTTAAAACAACAGCGTAGCAGCACTTTTAATTTATCGTTCTTCTCCTTTCTGGCAGTCTTAAACTCACTGCTTTAGCACTATTTCATCTTTTAATCAACTTTTGGGCTATAAACATGTATTTTGAGCAAGTGATTAATATGAGGATCTAAACCCCATTGCTGAGGCGACGGAGGAAGCCATTTTTCCAATTATTATGTAGTAAATTCTATTTAATTTAATTTTCGTAATTCTTTTATGATTATTTGCACTGAACTGAAAATTGAATATATGATTCTGATTAAGTGGTTGTGTTCTCAATTGATGGGTCATGCTTAGGTTAAATCTTTTGATGGTCCATGCTTTCGATTTACAGCTATTGTTTTGAAAATCTACTTGTCTAGGCGAAAATATTAGAATCACTTTAAACGTAAAGAGTTGCATAAATATTGACTAGATTAAATCACATAAAAATTGGAGATTGGTGGAATCCAAAGTCTCAGTGATTTTTATAAACTTGAATACAATTTCTTTTTAAGTTTTCTATTTTAATTTGAGTCTAAAATCGAGTCTACATAATCCGAGTTGAACGAACTTTCCTACCACTTAAAAACTACATCATTTTTTACCCAAGTGCTCTCTTTACGGAATTATCAAAGAAAGCAACATCAGTAGAATGGGGTGGAGAAATCGTTAATGAGAAAAGTAAAGGACAACATACTTCGACACAAATGGGTAGCGGTCATTTCCCTTCTGAAGGTGGTTTAAAAACCTCGAGTTATTTTAATTGGGTTCAAGTATTTGATAAAAATAACATGATCAAGGACCCTAAAAATGTTGTTAAAGAAGTTACGAATCAAAACTGCTATGATTTGGAAATTGACAATGACCATCATGGTACAAATGGTTATGGTTTTTATTATGGAGGTCCAGGTTATAACGATAAATGCCAATAATTAACTATATCCTCCCTCATTTCCACGAAAAGTGAGGATGATCCTTTTGCAAAGCGTATCATAATGATTCTAACTCTGTTCAATAAGGCTTTGTTTGATAACAGAGAAAGAAAACAATTCCATGGAAAGTGATGGAATCAGTTTCCTGGGGGAAGCAAGGAAAGACTTTCCATGGAATTCCATAGAATTAAGGTTAAAACGTACTTTAGGCCACGCTTTTTTTTACAATTCCATGTAAACAGATTTTTGACCAAACGACGGAATCCACATTATTTTCATGAAAAGATGACTATTTCTAAGGAATTAACTCCTATCAAACACATCCTAAAAGGAATTCAGAAGAATAAATTAATGAATTTTTTATGTATCTCAATTAATGAGTAAAATATATTTAATTATCAATAAATAATATAAAATTTGTGTTGTGTTGCAAGACACCTACAAAATATAGTCCATCCTTGAGATTTTTACACGTTTATAAGGTGTTTGTTGTTTTGTAATTATTACACCTACATAACATAGTATTTGAACATTAGTTGATGAATTTCGAAAGAACTATAGAAAATTGCATCTCCTTCCCTGCATTTTTTTCATACAACTACATATTTCATTCAACAACTATAATACATCTCATTCAACAATTAAAACATGTGATATTTAGATTTTGGGTCCTAACTTTATGATTAGTTTTACGTTTGGGTCCTATAAAGTTTCAAATTAGAGTTTGGGTTTCAGGAACGTTGTTGACCGTCTTGACAATTATCAAAATTTTATTTTGTTTTAGTTAAATTTTTATTTAGCTTACTAACAACTGTTGAAAAATAGGGTACCAGAGGGTGAAAACAAAGAACAAAAAAGAATGTTGTATCACTAAGCTTCAAAGCCTTTCGATTCTTTTCAGGAAATATTTCGACCATTCCTAAATAATGGGCGAGCACAATTAGTCAGTGAGATAATGCTTTCAGGATAGGATGAAGCCTTAACAACGTTGTTTGATTAAAGAGTTGTACTCCCTTGATCTAACCAAGAACACACATTATAAGATTCTAATGATGATTAAAGTGAAAAGAAAACATAGATTTTGTATGTGTATTGAGGGGAAGAAGCCGTCACAATTTATAGAGGATTCCATGCCTTTTTTAGATGTCTTTTCATCTCCAACAGACACTTTAAAAGGTCATCATCCATTAATGGGAAAAGACGTGACCGTAAAAAATTATGGAAACCAAATTAGGTTTTGAATTTCAAAAACTAAGGGGCGCTGCCCCTAGTCCCCCGCGACCTGACCTGTCAGTCAAACACAGCCGATAAGGTTGCCGCCACCCCGGACTCCCCTTTCGTAGCCGCAAAAATATTGAAAAATCCAACAACAACGTCAGTACCGTTGGCATACGTCATTAAAAATAAAAAGAATTAGCATACGTCACTTAAAAACATAAATTGGAGATTTAGAGAGTTCCTAAAACTAGTGCAAGTATAAAAATCTGATCGAGAAAGTAAAGAATATACATGAAGATACGTAAGAGTTCAAAATCAAAAACACCTTAATTCAGCAGAGAGGGGAATTAATTTGAATTGTACTTTTCTGTTAGACATTTCTACAACCCGTAGTCCTTGTTTGGAAAAATTTATGATTATAGATAATCATAAACAGATAAATGATTTTAGTATAATCATTTTTTTATTAATTTTCACAAGTATAATCATTTTTTAATTAATTTTCACAAACCCCTTTCTCAAATAATTGATTATATGTGAAAAATGCTCTCAAAAAGGAGAGGAAAATTCAATAATTTAGGATTTTCTTCTAAGTCCTCTATTTTCTTTTTAGCTCCCTCTTGATAGTTTAGAGAAAATAAGAAGAAAAAACCCAACTCCATTTTATTAAAACAATAATTGACTCTAGTAATTTTTTAAAAATAACTTTTTTATGTTTATGAAAATAATGAATTTTTACAATTTTGATTAATATAATTAATTATTATAATGGTTACCAAACACATACATAATCCATTCTGAGTTATATAATAGATTATGAGCTGATAATTCATTATAATAAATGTTACCAAACAACCCCATAGTTTAGAAACTCAAATTTAATTTGGTTGAACCCACAAAATCAATGCCTGGAGTTTGAAACACTTTCTGATCTACGAATAATAACAACAGAAACAACTTTTGTTGCAAGAACTTTTTCCTCAGCAATCCCCAACCTACACAATCGAGGAAAAAAAATTTCTCCCACACTCCTATATCAATTTTGATCTAGCAGCACCGAGGCCAAGCGTTCTAAACGAGTTCCCTTTCCATTTTCCATCTCTAGCAACTCTTACTCCTTCTGTTTTTGTCAACCCCAGTCGCCAATCCAGTACGATTATTTGTGGTATGATTTAATCTTTGTTCATGGTGTTCAATCTGCTAAAGAATTACTTGGTATATTAGGTAGGATTAATAAATTTAAATACAAATCCACCTTCTCAAAACCCACCTGTGAGAAATGTTGTGTAATAAATTTAATAAATTTAGGTAGGAGTTGACACCAGTTGATGTTGATGTATACTTAGTGAAGAGCCTCCTTGATTCTTTCTCTTCTCAACAACGTCTTCCTGGACCCTGCTTCCAATTTTCTTGGTCTCAAGGGTTTACAACTTCCTCGACCTGTAGATGATGCTACTACTCATGCTGCAAGCAAGAAGGATGTTGGATGAACCCTCCACTTCTTATACTTGAGCCGAAACTCACAAATTTTATTGCCTTATGGTAGAAAACACATTGTTTCGGTATGCCAGAATTTATGTGAATGCAGAATCTCAAAGAAGACTTTAACTACTGTATGTAAATCAAAAGTTTGGCAAGCTAGTACCATTTAATTTGAGCTTCTACTTGAATTTATGTATTGTCATAACATCGTTTTGGGTTTTCAGTCTGTGGAGTTATATCAAAGTAGTTATGTTTTGAACATGGCCTTTAGAGTGTTAAAGCATGTCCAGTGGTGTTCTTATCGTGTACCCGCAAAAAGATCGAATCAAATAAGAAAGCAACGCCTTCTAACTCCGAAGAATTAGCCTAAAGAAGATTCTTGCTTATAAAGGTGCTATTACGTTGTTCCCATTTCTGAATCGGGCTTAGGAGGAAGGTGAAGGAACTCAGCGACTTGGTAAGTTACAAAAGGTATATGATGTTGAGACATTAGGCCTCTTTACCGCTTTGCTGTTGCGGGGAAAGTATTCCTCTCATGCAATTAGTGCATCTTCCTGGTGTAGTTCCCTAGTAGACATGTGAACACCTAGGAATTGGTTTCTCTTTCTCTCCGCGACTCGAAGTACACGGAGGTGCTGGGAAATTTTTTTTTTTATAGATTTTATGGTGTTTCTTAGGCTCGTATGCCAAACGACAACTACCTTCTATAAGGCAGGATCAATCTTGAACTTTTTCACACACTTTAGTATGACAATATCAAGTAAAAGGGAAATTGTTAGAGCATATGCAAATATACCTCCTGTACAGCCTGTACCCTCTAAGGTTTAGAGTTTCCATATGATATTGTATAATGTTTCTATATTTATCTTTGTAGATGGGGAAAAACGATTTGTTGGTTTTTAAGGAATTGAGGAGACGACCGTACTGAGGAGACTCCTCGAACCGAGCAAAATGTTAAACCTCACACAGATGCACCGCTGCAAAGGGGGTGCTTTAGATTTGAGAGATCAATCTGTAGTACTCCGGCCTAAATCA
This sequence comes from Papaver somniferum, assembly GCF_003573695.1. Taxonomy (NCBI): domain Eukaryota; kingdom Viridiplantae; phylum Streptophyta; class Magnoliopsida; order Ranunculales; family Papaveraceae; genus Papaver; species Papaver somniferum. The sequence goes on along the minus strand of NC_039360.1, from coordinate 86,904,478 downwards.
AGACAATGACCGTTCCAGAGTAAATTCGGTCACAAGAGAGGATGGGTTGATCTGTAGGAGGGAAGCTGAGAAATGTGTGGAATCAATGGTAATCAAAGATTGTGGGTATGTGAATTCTGAATATGATAATCTCTGAATGATTGAAATTGCTCAATTGAGAGTAGTTGGTCAATTGATGAGTTGATGATCTCGTGTTGTCGATGAGACATGAGATTGATGATACTGTTGATGCTGATGATTCAATCATGATTCAGAGACTTATTTATATTGTTGGAATTGTAGACACCATGATCCCATGAAGTGTGACAGTTGATGGAATCAAGGAGTGGGGAAGTGGAGATCGTGTTTGAAACCAGTTGCTCAACGTGTGGAGACTTGGTCAATTTTCCACCCACTACCTCGTGAATTCCTTCAACTGATTGAACGACTTGCTCACATTCCATCGTGTGTTTGAACACACGTGCCGTAGACCGCCAGACCAAAACTCTAAGTGATATCCCCCAAAGCGACACGATTGACATATCGTGGTTTGTTAGTCAATTGATGACTTCGTGGTTTGATGGGACGATGAGTCGATGTAGTTGCTGAGTTGAACATGATGTTTTGAAACTTATGAATTGAACATGTCATGAGACAGAGGTATAGTTCTTACGATGAAGTGAGAAAGTATTTCTCATTGGATGGATCGTTGAATATTGATTGTTGAACTAATATTCCTTGGTTTGAGCAAATATTTATCATCTGAGCAAGTGTTTCTCATGTGATGAATTGTTGAATATTTGATCGTCTGAGCAAGTGTTGCTCATTTGATGGATTATTGGCAGCGTGACCAAAATATTAATTAAAGTACTGGTTGTTGAACCGAGCATAATTAATAAGATTAATGACCATGAGGTCGTCGTAAAATTATTAAGGTTGGAATCTGGAATGATGATCCTTGGATTCAGAAACCCTAATTTGATTAATTGATGATCAATTCATGGTTCGTCATAATTTTAACCATGGAACGAAGGGGGGAGCAACTACATGGGACCGTGGATCAACCATGTAGTGTCCATATTCTCACGTGAGCAAATACAAAGAACTCCTGAAGAGTTGACGATTTGTTGGTGAAAGAATGATTAAATGCTGGTTTAATCATTTATTCGAATATGCTCGTCTGAGCCTTAGGTGAGCAAACCTAATTAATTATGACGGAGTGAGGGACTGACCATGGGGTCATGAAACCGGCCCTGGGTAGTCACGTGACCGCCTGACGATCACTTCATGAAAATCCAAAGTGTTTGGAAGAGTTTTGGACTTAATACGAGCAATTGTGCAAATTAGGTCAAAACTGTGAAAATTGATGAGACCGGCTTTCGTGAGCCAAAGAGCCAATCTTGGTCGGTCAAGATAGCATGCTCGTGTCCCCAACGCGTCCGCGTCTCAGTCCCTAAAATTTTGATATTTTCTGGCGTGCAATTGAGCATCCATTCGAGAAAATATGCCAAAATTAGGGTTTCGACGAAACTGAGGAAAACACCATGAGATGATGAAAAATAATTATAAAATAAGGAATGAGGAGGCGTGGGACCGCCGTGGTCAAGGCATGGTCGGACGGTCGTGACCACGGTCCCGTGGTGCCTTTTCCTTAATTTTATAATATTTTGATGATTTTATGAAAAATTCATGAATTTTGAGAAATTTGATGAATTTAGGGATTTTCCATGAATTGAAGGAGTTTTCATGAGTTCATGGAAGCAAAATATTAAAATAATAAAAACACGGGCGTGTGGGACCATGGAGGCATGACCGGCCGGTTGTGGACCGGTCCCACGAGTTTTTCATAATTTTTTAATATTTTTAGGAATTTTTGATGATTTGAGGAAATTTTTCCTAATTAGAGAGAAATACCATAAAATCAAGGAATTTGATGAATTCAAGGAAAAATAGGAAAAATAATAATAAAATAATAAAACAAAGGGCGTGTGGGACCGGCTAGGGCATGGCCGGCCGGTTAGTGGCCCGGTCCCACAAGTTTTCATAATTTTATTTTATTTTATTATTATATGATGATTTGTGCAAAAAATACCATGAAATCAAGGAGTTTTTTCTTGAAATTAGAGAAATAATAATAATAATAATAATAATAATAAAATAGGCAATTCTCTTTTTCATAGGCTAGGAATTGTTATTCAGAAAGGTGTTGGTGCCCAACTTGTTGTTAGGCTACCCACCATCTCTTGTAATATTGATTTTGATTAATAATAATAATAATAATAATAAAATAATAAGGAACCGTGGGGTGTGGGGCCGGATGGGACCAAGGCATGGCCGGTTGGCCAATGGTCACGCCCCACACTCCTTTCCTTAATTTTATATTATTTGTTATGGATTTATGGAAGTACCATGAAACCGAGGAACTTCCTCGAGACGAATGAGATTTGATCAGATGAGAGAATTTTCATCAAATCATGGAAAATAATAAAATGTATTAAAAATATAAAACTGGCGTGGAACTGACCATGACACGGTCGGTAGGTCGTGTGTCCGTGTTCCCAACACCTTGGTCAATATTTTTAATTATTTATTATTTTCTTCCCTATTTTGCATAGGTTCATCGTTTCGTTGTATTTTGAAATACTCGTTCGTGCGGTGACTGTTAGTGTATCGTCGTTGAATACACTTTCACCATTTGAATCGGGGCTTACTTAGAGGTAGCTCAGACGCCCGGTTGTTGATTATTTATTACTAATTGTGGAATTCAGTGGAGAATAATTCACAAAACTGAGTAATAAGATGTTTATTATTAATTCATAGGATCATCCGAGGATTCGACTACGAATTCAGAATAATAAATTAAGCATTACCATTCCATGGGATCGTAGATTCGACCATAGAATCAGAGTAATTAAGATTTATATATTACCATTTATGAGACCAGTTATGGATTCGATCATGAAATCGGAGTAATGAGATAATATAGTTATTGCTATTCTATGAGATCAAGCCGTGGATTCGATCATAGAATCAGAAAAATTGTTTATTGCCATTCTGTGGGACCAGTCGTGGATTCGACCATGGAATAGGAGCAATTGTTATTGCCATTCCATGGGACCAGTCGTGGATTCGACCATGGAATAGAAGCAATTGTAATTAGGAATAATTAATTTTGTGGCTCTATACTAGCAGAGCAAGCTGTCTAGGAGCATTAATTATCTCGATATGAGCTTGTCGATAAGTCATATCCTTTATATAGTCAGGGTAAACTCATTGTTTGTTCCTGAAGACGTTATCGCTCTATACTAGCAGAGCAAGATGTCTAGGAGCCGTCCATCTCGTGATACTATATAGAAATAATCACTGAAAGTATTCAGTATTCATGAGATATGCCGTTGTCCAGTCGTGAGACTACATATCTACATGTACTCTGAGAGAAAGTACTCTCCGTTGAGAATTCGATGAGAGACCCGTGTCTCGATACTCACGTCTGATTTCTGGATCAGAGCTTCGTATAATTATGAGTTTACGATTTTAGCCCTTGTCGAAAATCCACCATCTACAATCTTATACTCAACTTGTAATCTAAGAATGTAACCCTATTACTCTGGTATTAATACAAATGCTCTTAGGGTTTATCTCTATCGATAGAGAACCCTTCAATACCTTGTTCCAACTTGGTATCAACCTACCATCGATCCAATGGCCACATCTTCATCTTCTTCTTCCAGCACAACCACCTCCACCACCTCTTCTACTACTGAATCTCAATCTACGCCTATCTCATTCTCTTTAAACTCTTTATTCAAGACGGCCATGACTATTCTACAAAACGTTATTACTGTCAAACTAGATCAAGTGAATCTTTTGCTTTGGAAACAGTTTGAACCCTACCTTCAAGGTTATGATCTCGACCATTATTTTACTGGCGCTAAGTCTTTTCCACCAGCAGATATTGCTGGTCTTTCAAACCCTGCCTTCTCTACTTGGATTCGTGAAGACAAAATCCTTCTTGGATGGTTGTTTTCTTCACTTTCACCATAAATCCTTGCAAAAGTTCGTGCTTGTACATACTGTGTACAACATGGACTAAAATTGACGAGATGCTTGCTTTCAAATCAGAGTCTAATGTTCTGGCTATACGTCGAGAACTTCAACACATTCAAAAGGGTAATCGTTCTATTACGGAGTATTTAACTCATGCCAATCAACTTGCTGACTCTCTCTCTTCAGCTGGCCACCCTATTTCTGATATGGAACTTCTCCATATCCTTCTTGATGGCCTTGATTCATATTTTGAAACTATTTATGCATCTCTTCAAACTTCTATGGATCGTATCACTGTTGAAACTTTTGAAGCACATCTTTTATCTTATGAACGTCGTGTGGAAAAACAGAATAAGCCTCTTATATAGCCTCAAGCTAATGTCGCCAGATCTGCTCCAACTCGTGGCAAGCTCTTTTCTCCCAATGATGGTGCGAACTCTGTCATTTATCAACTTTGTGGAAAACCTTATCACCTTTCTCAGGGGTGTTGGAAGCGTTTTGATCGCAACTGAAAAACCGGGGTTGTATTGTGTTCAATTACTCATCTTCCTCATCGGAGATTCTCCAAGATGCTTGTATTGTTTCCAATTCTTCCTTGAGCTCGGGAAACTTCGTTGCAACCAAAGACAATTGTTCTTGGACACACTTCACCCTTGAATCGACCTTACACACACCCTTATGAATTTTTTGAAGAAGACTCAACGTGGTAGGGTCACAATTGTTAAGTGAAGCATCTCTTTGTCTTTTGCACACATTCTTCCTTATGCGTCTGAAGGTACAAGGACGAACCAGTTTGGTAACTCCAAGAGAGTTGCCAATTGAATCAAGACCACGATCACGGTAAATTTTTCCAATCAAGCAAGGGTATCCTAACATCTTGATAGGTGAAGTCATCGAAGTCATTTGATAAATGATTAATCCACAAATATCGAGACTTTGAACACCTGATTCAAGGAAATAGACTATTTCCGCAAAATCATGACTACACCAAGAGTTCTCAATTGTGGAGGACAAAGATTGGGGATACCAAGCTTCCCAAATGCCAACAACGGGATACTAAAATCATTAGTAGGAAACTTTCCTTGATTCCAAGCTACCTTCTTGCCACAAAGCCCAAAAGAGATTTCATCACATGATGGACGTTCTTCATTTGGTCTAGGAAGACACACGTTTCCCAACGGAATGTTGGTAATCCTTGAAATTAATTCTCTATCAACAAGAAATCTTTCTCTATTTAACATGTATTTGAATTCCATCTTATCAAGATCAACATCGTGAATGTTGGCATAGAAAATTCTTGTGAGAGAATCAAAACCTTGACCATGACCATCAAAGATGTTTCCAAGATTGAATTTTTTGAAGCAAGCTAAATCCTCTTCATGACCACTAGAAAAATCCAATTTCTTTTCTAGGATAAAACCTTTAGATGAAATCTTTTCAAATATTCTAGCACAAGAATCATCCACAAACCTAATCCTAAGAGAATTTTGGTCACAAGCAAAATCCATGCTAGAGGTATTTGAAATTTTGGAACTTCTTTTTGAGCCGTTAGAGTTCATCATGAGATCAATAAGAAATTGAAAGGAACAAGAGGAATTTACTTACTTGGAGTGAAAACTTGAACACCCTTTCTTTCAATTTCTCCAAGGAGGCTTCAATGGAGGAAAAACAAAAAACCCTAGAGGTTCACGTACGCGGACGGGTGATGAAGAAGAGGTGCGCGAACTTCTTCTTTATAAGACCAAAGATGGGCTTGGACCCGTTTGTGAACCGAGACCCACAAAAGAAAGGTGGGGTTTCCTTAGTCGTTTGTACAACAAAGATTACGCATCCCGTGACAACACTTTTTGTGAGAGCCGATGGATGCAGACGAAAGCTTTACTTGGTATTCTAAAAGAGAATAACTAAAACTGTACACAGTTCAAACCATTTCTTTCCCCATTCCAAGATATATACAGATGGGGTAGCGCCAAAGTTATTACCAAGAGGCAAAATGTGCAGAGGAATTCTCATACAACATTTTTGGTTGATAAGTGTGAACAGTCCCCGTTATATAATCAAAATAATGATGATAATCAGGGAAGTCAGAGCTTTCTCTTCTTTGTTGAGCCTTGTTAGAAGGAAAATTCTTCTGATTCCTAGGTTGCACAGTAATATTATGTACGGAACCTTTTTCGGAGTGATTCTTAGACTTAACAGACTTAAGTTTTTCTAAGAATTTAAAAACGCCTTCGAACGCTTTGAATAGATCTTTATCAATTGATCCACTACGATAGTATTCCTCAAAGAGATCAAGAGTTAATATATTGAGGGTCCATATCCTTGAGCGAGACGAACGTTTTCTTAATCTTTCCTTCTTTTTATTTTTTCCTTTAGATTGATTCTTATCATCTAAAACTTCCTTTTTATATGAAGAGAGATTATCATTAGAAACCAGAGGTTTTGACCATAATAATCTTTGAGCAATCTTTAAGGAATTCTAGCGTGCGTTACAGATGTCAAAAGCAAGTTTTCCAAAGAAATTTCCATGAGACAATTTTTAAGGAATGATCAAACACAAACTTGTTAGGTTTAAGGTGTTTGCCTGAGCGGGGGTACAACAACCACACCCAATAATTCGATTAGCAATCTGTATGGAAAACTACAATATACTTTCTAGAGAATCAACTAGACAGTCCGACTCAATCTAGAGAAAAGTATATCAAAGAGTTTATATCTCAATCTCTCGATTTGATATTTACTCAAGCAAATAGAAATCTGTGAGTCTTTATAAAAGAGAGATAACTTGGATGGTACCAAAGACCAATATCCAAGTGTCAATCAATTTAATCAACAACCAAAAGGTCGGATATTCTAATTGATTGAACAACACACAACCTGTGATATTTCAATTATATATATAATGCGGAATAGAAATAACACAAACACCAGAATTTTGTTAACGAGGAAACCACAAATGCAGAAAAACCCCGGGACCTAGTCCAGATTGACCACACACTGTATTAAGCCGCTACAAACACTAGCCTACTCCAAAATAACTTCGGTCTGGACTGTAGTTGAACTTCAATCAATCTCACACTGATCCTGTAACACCCCGAGTTCCGGACCAGGGTCAAACCCATATGGAGATCCGAACTCGAAGCGTTACGTGTCGGAAAGAGACCTATGCATATATTTATTCTTGCTAATTTCCTTTTATACCAAACATAATTGAACTTTCATACATGAAATGAAGCATATGAATACATTAAACATCGTTAAAAACATTTTCAACTAATTTTTTTTCCTTTATTTCATTTTACACTTCAAGCAATATAAGATAACAATGCAATCACAAAGCAACTCATTTCTAGATTTCGCTGCGCCACTCTGATAAATCTGCAAGGATGTCAATTGGGGTGAGATGACAGCTTAATAGAATGCATTCCCAATTCTCCAAAGATGCGCAGACATAATCATTTTATCAAGCAAAAATATATACCAAGAAACATATTACGACTTCAACGAATCAATGTTATATTCGACAATCACATTACCAATAATGTTTCTAATAAATTATCTTATTTAGATTCCAATCATGAATTCACAACGCCAATAATGTTTCCAACAAATAATCTAAATTCAGATTCAATACATGAGTTCATAACATTAATACAACAAATCATCCATTTATGATTTAACACATCAATTCACAATTCATCCATATAAGTTCACACTTGAGTTCAACAATTCATTGAACTAAACTTCACAAATGAGTTCATAACACCGATTATGATTCCAACAACTCATTTAATTTAGATTTCGAGCACTCGATGTTCGGGAAACACAAGTTCCCATGGGGATTATTACCCATTTAACTCTCGGGGATCATTACCCGCCCTTAGCATGGAATCATATTCCATCTAACGGAAAAACATAAAATCATTTCCTTTTTAAAATCATCTTACAAACAATACAAGCAACCATGGCTTAACATATGACAAACAACATGAGTTTCTTTCAAGCATTTATGCAAACAAGTTAACTGCAGCCATATTACATTATATGTTTCATGGTAATAATTTTATCCGATCATCTTCAAACTTTACAAGGACATACATGAACCAATCATATACAACATATCAAAAGTTCACAGTAAACCAACGGTTCAAACAAAAGATAATGAATTTATAATGACAACCTAAAAACTGGACAGATTACATGTTATTACCAAACAATTCACCATAAATTCATATTTATCTCAAATCAAGCAATTCCAAATTATTTTAACATCATTTTAACATCATTAAGACTTTCTAATAACATCAAAATCACAGCAAAGCGAATCTGTCCAGAATTTCAGAAACTATTATCCAAATTACATGAAACATTCAACGGTGAATTTTCATTGGAAAATTCTCAAATTTTAACAAGAGATACATAATTATGTTTTCTATCAATAAGAGAAGCATGATCATCAACAAGAGGTACATATTTATTCAAATAAATCACTGAATCATAACAACCCAAAATCATATAAAATAAACACAAAAGAAAAACACCTAGAGAGAAAGGGTTTCACATTCTACCTCTCAATTGCTACAAACTCCTCTTGATTTCTTCTCTAAAATTCTCTAGCTCCATATCTTTCTTCTTCTCCTTAGCCTTATATTTTCTAACTTCTAAACTTCTTTTCCTAAGCTTTTAGTTATAAAATTTTTAATAATACTAATATTCATATATTTATATTTTATTTATTTATTTTAATTGTCTTTTCATTTTGTATTCAAGTTTATTTTACTTATTAAAATAAATTAGGTGACTTTATTTCCACACTAACTTGTAGCTTTTCTAGTCCAAACACCCAAACTAGACTAAGGCACAAGAAATAATGTAAGTAACAAACTAAGCGGTTATAACCCGACCCGAAACGGCAAATAAAAATAGCGGGTATTACATTCTACCACCCTTAAAAGAAATTTCGTCCCGAATTTTAGAACATATTTATAAGATCACATAATATAAAACAACACCATAATTCAATCTAGCACACAATTAGTTATCATGCGATTTCTGACAAATCAAAAAAAAAAATTGTATACAGAAAATTAAGCAACAACACCGGAAATCATAACAAACAATCATGCACACCAATTCAAACGATTTTTTTTTATAACGTCCCATGTAAGATCTAAAGCCTAGAGCTCTGATATCAACTTTACAGTATACCAGCTTTAGATCTTTCAAGGTTTTCGTACCGTGAACCCATGGTTTGAGGTGACTTATAAATATGTGAATAATGCGCTCGGAATCTAAATTAAATGAGTTGTTCGAATCATAATCGGTGTTATGAACTCATTTGTGAAGTTTAATTCAATGAATTGTTGAACTCAAGTGTGAACTTATATGGATGAATTGTGAATTGATGTGTTAACTCCTAAATGGATAATTTGTTGTATTAATGTTATGAACTTATGTATTGAATCTGAATTTAGATTATTTGTTGGAAATATTATTGGCGTTGTGAATTCATGATTGGAATCTAAATAAGATAATTTATTAGAAACATTATTGGCAATGTGATTGTCGAATATAACATTGATTCGCTGAAGTCGTAATATGTTTCTTGATATATGTTTTTGCTTGATAAAATGATTATGTTTGTGCATCTTTGAAGAATTGGGAATGCATTCTATTGAGCTGTCATCTCACCCCAATTGACATCCTTGCAGATTTATCAGAGTGGCGCAGCGAAATCTAGAAATGAGTTGCTTTGTGATTGTATTGTTATCTTGTATTGCTTGAAGTATAAAATGAAATAAAGGAAAAATGTTTAGTTGAAAATGTTTTAAACAATGTTTAATGTATTCATATGCTTTATTTCAGGTATGAAAGTGCAATTATGTTTTGTATAAAAGGAAAGTAGCAAGAAGAAATATATGCATAAGTCTCTTTCAGACCCGTAACGCTTCGAGTTCGGATCTCCATATGGGTTTGACCCTGGTCCGGAACTCGGGGTGTGTTGATGGTGGATTTTAGTTCAGGGATAAAACTGTGAAACCAAATTTATGCGCTGACATCCTACAAAGGATAAAGCCACTGATAAAATGATGAATACTTCATCACTTCGCTAATTTACCTAGAATGGAGCATGTGGCAACAATCCCATGTACCCTGTGAATTTATAGCATTACTAATGCATGCTTAGCCTTGTATTTCATGTGTTGTTCCCGCAGAACTCGTATTATTAGTGCGGCATGACGACTGAGTGTTGCTCTTAGCAGAGTAACACGGATCTCCAAGTGTTAATAATAAAGCATACACGAAATACCCGTACAGGCTACATCTCTCGGTGTGTTATACTAGCCCGATTGAGCATATTTGAATCTGGACTGTCCATATCAGTCTCAAAAACAATCACGACCACGCAAGTTGGCCGCACGATTTAACAAGCCTAGATGAACCCTAGAAGGAGCAGGCTACCACTGTGATGACCACTAGCGGGCCCATTTGCGTCCTAGATGGTCGAACACCACGCTTCTCTTCCCAACAAGCTAAAATGCCAGCCCCGAAGGGGATAGCCGCATTGCTTTGGAAGGTTTCGGTCGAGCAAGACTGTCCATGGCAGTCTCAAAGTAATCACGGTCGTCCAACTTCACCGACATGATTGGACGGTGCGGATCAGGCCATATCCGGTCGGACAAGCATTGTCATGCACACCGGTGGGCCCCCTTCATGCCTGCATAATCGATCCTCCCCTGACCTAGCCACAGAACCATGTACGGTTGCCCGAAGTTGGGCCGGCGTGAAAGCTTAAAGGGTCGCAGGAAATTCCACTAAAGGTCCCAAATTGATCACGACCATCCAATTTTACTGGCATGATTGGATGGCTTAGATCGTACTCATAGCCACAAGGCAGGTATTGGCGCGTTCACCACCGGCCTAACATGGGCCCCACATGGTCGGCCTCCCCAAAGGAGAAGCGTGGCTTGCCAATTTGTCCAGCCAAAGCAGCGTGGACGTGAAACCCTAAATAGGGTTTGCGGCACATCACATGTGTCGCAAATCAGTCTCAACCATCCATCTTCGCATGTATAGACGGAGGATGTAGATGTAGATTCAAAGGGCCCAGAGCATGTCAACACAATCACCGTGGTCCTGCCTACATACATGACTAATCGGACAAGACCAACTATGGTTGGTCGTCTCGATTTGTGCGCCCAAACTAGGCATGGCCGCGCGTTTTCAATAGCAAATCGATCTCAACCACTCTACTTTGCCGGAAAAATTGAGTGGCTTAGATCACATCTTCATGGGACAGTGAGGTACGGACGTGTACACTGGCCTGCCGACTGCATGCCTGACTGATCGTCCAAGACCGACCATGGTTGGTCGTCTCGAAACGCGCGCCCGAAGTAGGCACGACGTGCGGTCTTCAATTCCTTTGCGGCATGGGATTTCTGTCCAAATCGATCTCAACCACTCCTCTTTGCCAGACAAATTGAGTGGCTTAGATCGCATCTCCATGGGACAGTGAGGTACAGACACCTACACCAGCATGCCGTCTACACGCATGCCCAATCGGCCCTGCCAAAAACTTGTCCGATGCTTGGATAAAACCAAGATAAAGGTTGGTGTTCGAGCACCTCCTAAACCCTAATCCGACAGTCGCAGATGTGGGTCGCAAGTCATCTCGTCCATCCAACTTCTCCAGCTTGGACGGACAGCCTAAGACAGGAGTTAGGCGACTAGTCAGGCATCACCACGATCACCATCCACCACTCTTTCACACAGAGTGATCGACCAGGACTTACCTGTACAACCTCCAGACAATCACTCGAAGATGGATGGACGTGATGTTATTTTAAGATGCTTAATCCGCGACTTACTCCGTTAAGCCTTAAAACAGCGATGCTTCATACATGTTGAATATATTCGATGTATTACATGCATAGAATACACACGATATTTTACAAGTATCGACTTCCCAAATAACTTAGTTATTTAACCTACCATTACATGCTACTTCTTGTGGGTCCCACGATCCACACGATCGAGACATCAATCATGTCACAAACTGGGAGATACTTACTGGGGTACTGGTCTGGAGGTTTATAGCGTGCAGCGTGCAACGCGCCATCACAAGAACGTGTCAGGAAGACATGGACGGTTAGTGATGATGGGAGAAGTGGGATTTACCTGATCGTGTGACAATTACCACGACTCCACTACTCCATCACTCCACTTCCTCCACTTCCCATGAGAAACGTGGCTTAGGTACAATGACTTGTATAAATAGGTTCTCCTCCCTATTTCCAACATAACAAGACAACAGAAACCAAGTGTTGATACAACCATATCCAAACACCAGAACTGATAGCTTACATTATGCAAGCCAGTTCAGCTTTCTAATACAAGTCATACACCGCCAACACCTCCACAATCTCAACACCTTCTTCGCTTCCATCCCTAATATCAACCCCATCTCCTTCACTTTGTGACCGAAGCAAGTCTGGAATGGCCATTTCTTGGTTTAGGCCGGAGTTGTACAGATTGATTTCTCGAATCACAAGCACTCCCGTGCAGTGCATTTGTTTAGGGTTTAGTTTCATTTCTCATCCACACACCCCAAATTACCAAAACCAGCAGAAATAGTTTTTACCCATAAACAATTGGCGACCACAGTGGGAGGTTAATCTCTCGGTCGTAAAGTCAATTTCTTCAAAATCCGATTCAATTTTATCAATATCGAAAAGGGTAGATCTTAGGACCAATTCAATCATCAATCCATTTAAAGATGGTAGAACTCAGGTCTGGATCAACAATCAATTCTGATGGATATAGTGTGGATAACACTCTCGGTATTGATGTACCTGTCAGTGGAGCTACTGTGGTCAATACTCTCCTGGAGCCGTCACTTCTACCACCAACGCCAACAGAGCAGGAGATGTTCCAGTAAGTGTAACGCCTCCCATCACCATAGCCAGAGCAGCCGCGAATCCCGGCATCTCCTCAAGTGTAACGCCTCCGGTGGTCACCAGAGCAACAGCTTCCACTCCTTCGTCAGGACGAGGAGACGGAGGGACGAGAGGAGGAGCGTCTCCCATTACCATAGCAAACTTGATGGATAGGAAGGAAGTTCTTGCTAAGACTCAAACGTATATGGCTACAACTCAGAAACAGGTACTCACTTTTCTTAAGACATTAACTGATCGATTTCCACAAGAGCCGTGATAGCCTCTGGAGCCAATAAGGAACGCATTCAACGCACCCGGAGAAGGTATTTCAGCGGCGCGGTCCTACATGGACCTGATCAAAGAAGCGACATCAGATATGAGTGGTCCTGTCATGGAGACTCCTACACCGGGGACTGATTCTCACAACGATCCTCCTCAAGTCAATAGTTTCACTATAAACCAGAGGCCGGATCAGGAAGCAGTTTCTCTAGGAAAGTTTATGTGAACTTTTACACCTCTCGAAGAATCAGCGGGCGGAGACGTTTTGATGCAATTAACCAGAGGAAGGTCACAACCGTGCCTTACATGTCACCGCACGCATCAATAATTCAGAGTTCAAGAGGGCCCTTATCGACACAGGAGCGTCTTCGAATGTGATTACTCTCAAGACTCTCAGGACATCCAAGGTTCTCCCAGGAAAGGTCGTACGGAATCCTACTGCAACGACGAGCCACGAGACGAAGTACCGGATGCTCCACGACAGCTGCAGGACGGTACCAATTCCATAACTGATGATCTCGAAGTGGTCAACATCGGGGATGAGGAATATCCTAGGCCTATCTCCATCAGTTCGACCTTGTCTGCGGAGGAACACACGATACTTGTGCAACTTCTCAAGGAATACCAGGACATATTTTCCTGGACGTATGAAGAAATGCCTGATTTAGATTGGTCACCCATCATCTACATGTCATACACGGATCCAAGACGGTTGCAGTTCAGACACGAGGAAAATGGACAAATCAGGTGCTGCATGGATTTCAGAGACTTGAACAGATGCCGCCCCAATAACGATTCTCCTCTACCTACCATCGACATGTTAGCAGATGTAAACAGCGGACACGACATGTTATCCTCCATGGATGGATGTAGCGGCTACAACCAGATAAGGATATACGAGCATGACGCAAGTAAGATAGCTTTTAGAACTCCTCTCGGAAATTTTTATTATACTGTACTTCCATTTGGTTTAAAGAATGCTGGTGCAACGTATCAACGCTCTATGACGGCAATCTTCCACTGGAGCCGATACCTCAAGAGAGCAGCCTCAAGAAGATAACGATGTCCACGCATCATGTCGAGCAAAATCCGGGCGAGTCACTCTATCAGACTATGGTGCATGTCTATCGTGCTATGTTGGAGAATCTGCGCTTTTGGTCATCCTATGGACTTCGTGAAGCTGTTGAACGCTCATTTACAACAGCATCTTCCCTGCTAGAAAGAACCAGTTTCGCTGAAGCAGCAAGAGGAAAGCCACCGAGATACAACATCCTGCGCGCCCAAACTTTCCAACTTCAACTCTAGTACCACATGCACGACTTCCGCAATAATGAAACAACGTCCAAGATATTCCATATCTGGATCGACGGTAACTACATCAATGAGAGACGCTTTCAGAATTTGTCTCCTGTGAAAAAAGTAGTTCTGTTACCAAAGGAGATTGCACCTGGGACTTAAGAGGGTGCCAAGTTCGTACAAGTTGCCACCACACCTCTCCCTGCCAACCTTGAAGCCGATAGGAGAAGGGTTATCTTGTGGAACGAATATTTTCAGATAGTTGAAAGGGCGCGGTGAACAACTCATCATCTATGTTCGGCATATCTCTGAAGCTGTCAACACTCCCTGACTTGGCATCAGCATTATCCCCAGAAGACATCTTAGCAGGTCCCTTTTTTTTATCATACAATAAAATAAAAGCGGGGGAGTCAGTACTTGTATGAAAACGCATGGGATGTGTAGTCACGCACGACAGGACATACATTCACGTTAAAATACACTAGGGAAAAGCAAACAAGGCTGGTATTGGTCCACGTTAGCAAACGAGGCCGGTGTTAATCAAGTCCACAAAGTTGGTGTTAGTCGAGATCGCAAGGCTAATATCCCGTCACGCAAGCAAGACGGATATCACGTCACGCAAGTAGGACGGATATTGGGTCACGTCAGGCCGGTATTGGTCAAGGCTGATCAAGGTCACAAGGATGGTATTGAGCCACGTTAGCAAACAAGGTCGGTGTTGGTCAAGGGGAAAGTCTTGTGTTGGGGTGAGGCAACAGGTATGGTGTTTGGTCGAAGCAGGCACAACCGGCCCCAAGCAAAGCCGGCATGCGGCGGGTCCCACTTGATCAGGCACAGCCAGCCCAGATTGGTCGAAGCAGGCACAACCGTCCCCAAGCAAAGCAGGCACGCGACGGGTCCCACTTGATCAGGCACAGCCAACCCCAGATTGGTCGAAGCAGGCACAGCCGTCCCCAAGCAAAGCCGGCATGCGGCGGGTCCCGCTTGATCAGGCACAGCCAGCCCAGATTGGTCGAAACAGGCACAGCCGACCCCAAGCAAAGCAGGCACGCGGCGGGTTCCACGTTCGAGCAAGGCAGGCATAACAGTCCCACGTTCGAGCAAGCAGGCGCATGATGAGTCCCACGATCGAGCAAAGCAGGCGCAACAGTCCGTTGAGAAGGCACATCAGCCCCACGCTCGAGCGGAGAAATCACGAAGCAGGCATAGCAATGTCGAAGAAGCAGGCAAGACCGACATCATGCCAGGGGAACGCTCAGCTGGACGCCTCTTGAACGTGGCATGCTCCAAGGACAGGACGACTCGTCTCTCCTGGTAACATCTAACTTTGTCTCATAAGTTTTATTTGTATATGTCACCATCTAATGCATACCCCACAATAATGTAACCATTATGTGCTAGGCAGGGGATTTAATGTTGATGGTGGATTTTAGTTCAGGGCTAAAATTGTGAAACCAAATTGATGCACTGACATCCTTCAAAGGATAAAGTCACTGATAAAATGATGAATACTTCTTCACTTCGCTAATTTACCTAGAATGGAGCATGTGGCAACAATCCCATGTACCCTATGAATTTATATCATTATTAATGCATGCTTAGCTTTGTATATCATGTGTTGTTCCCGCAGAACTCGCATTATTAGTGCGGCATGATGTAGTGTTCTCTACTACAAAGGAAGGTGAATTAAGGGATTTGGAGTGATTGAGAAGGGTTTTAGAAGAGATCTGAGGGAAGAACAGCAAGAACAGAGAGCTCAGAGAGAGAAACAGATATTTTAGAAAAAAAGAAAATATGGATTAATAATTCATCGGTCGAATCCAATGACCAACCGAGTACAATATAAGGCCATTGGCCAAGATATCTACTGGGTAACACCTTAGCTAGGATAAGGGGACAAACTCACAAGTTGGGTTATAGTTATCAGCCCAATACAATTAATATAGATACCATCCAGTACAACTATCATAGTGGGCTTACACTGACTGGGTCTATGACAAATACTCCCTACTCAATTTGATTCTTGTCCTCAAGAATCAGCTTTGGAAACTGTTGTTTGATGAGAGCCTTGTCTTCCTAAGTAGCATCAGCAGCTGCAGAGTGATTCCAGTGCACCAAGACTTGATCCACTAACTGTTGGTTCTTCTTTACAGTTCTGGTGGAAAGAATCTGAAAAGAAGTGACCTTCAAGTAGCCATTAGAGTCCAGAGATGGTGGAAAGAATCTGAAAAGAAGTGACCTTCAAGCAGCCATTAGAGTCCAGAGATGGGAGTGTAGTCTGTGGTAACAACCCTTCTCCCAACTTTGGCTTCAACTGAGATACATGGAACACTAGATGAATCCTTGAAGTAACAGGCAGATTGAGTTCATAGGATACCTTCCAAATTTTTGCAGTGACTTGATATGGACCAAAGAATTTGGCTGACAGCTTCAAACTTCTTCTCAGTTGCATAGATGTTTGCTTGTAAGGTTGTAATCTCAAGTATACCCAATCTCCAACCTGAAATTCTCTCTCAATTCTCTTCTTATCAGCCTGTTGTTTGATTTTGTGTTGTGCCTCCTCAAGTGTAGATTTGAGAAGGATACCCATAGCTTGTCTTTTCTGTAAGTAGTCCTCCACAGCAGCATTGGCAGATTGTTGGTGAGAGAATAACCCAAATTGATGTGGGCTGTAACCATAAAGAGCTTGAAATGGTGTTGTCTTGAGGCTTGTATGATAAGTAGTTTTAAACCACCATTCAGATAAAGATAACCATCTAACCCATATAGATGGTCTGTAACTAGTCATGCATCTTAAATATGATTCTAAACAAGCATTTACTCTTTCAGTATGTCCATCTGTTTGTGGATGGTAAGCAGAACTCATGTACAAAGCTGTTCCCATTTTTGTAAATAATTCTTTCCAGAATTTGCTAAGGAAAATGATGTCTCTATCTGATACTATTGTAGCAGGCAAACCATGTAGTTTAAAAATGTTGACTAGAAATACCTTGGCCACAGAAGCAGCTGTGAATGGATGGCTAAGTTGAAGGAAGTGGTTGTATTTAGTGAACCTATCCACCACAACCATAATGACCTCTCTGCCTTCAGATTTGGGAAGTCCTGTAATGAAATACATGGATATGTGCTTCCATGCTTGGTCAGGAATGGGTAATGGTTGTAGCAATCCTCCAGGGGATGTGTGTGATACCTTTTGCTGCTGACAAATGTCTCACTCCTTGATGTACTGAATTAAGTCTTTCTTCATTCGCACCCAGTAAAAATACTCTTTTGCGTGTGAGGACACTCCAGGGGCTGTGTGTGAGGACATTCTGGCTTGAGTGCCAGAATGTCCTCCCACATATGAGGAATGGACTGCAGCCAATACTTGTTGCCTTAAGGTTCCCTTTGAGCCAACATATACTCTGTTATTGTAACTCAGAATGCCTTAAAGAAAAGTGTATGGAGGTTTGATGGAAGGAGAAAGTGTGAGTTGTGGAATGATTTCAGCAGCCAAAGTATCTGAATTGTAACTACCTTGCACTTCTCCAAACCAAGCAGGTTGTAGTTGAGAAATGAGTTGACATTATGGTGATGAAGCTTGAGGTACCCTTGACAAAGCATCATCCACTTTATTCTCAATTACCTTTTTGTAAACCACAGCATAATCATAACCCAACAATTTTGAGAGCCATTTTTGTTTCACCATGGTGTGAATTCTTTGCTCCAAAAAATATTTCAGACTTTGATGGTCTGTGTAAATAGTAAAATGATTTTCCTGCAAATATGGCCTCCATTTAGTAATTGCCATCACAATGGCAAGTAATTCTTTCTCATAGGTGGACATAGAAAGAAATCTTGTTCCCATGCCTTTGCTAAAATAAGAAATTGGCCTTTTATTCTGCATAAGAACTGCTCCCACCCCTATATCACAAGCATCCGTCTCAATTTCAAATGGAAGTGTGAAATCAGGGATCACTAGCACTGGATTGGTGGTGACAGCTTATTTGAGGGCTTCAAAAGCATTATGTGCAGCATCACTCCACTTGAAGCTCTCCTTCTTAAGTAATTCTGTCAAAGGCTTACAAATGATACCATAGACTTTCACAAACTTTCTATAGTAGCCTGTAAGGCCAAGAAATCCCCTCAGCTCCTTCAAGGTAGTTGGTACTGGCCAATTGAGCATACAAGAGATTTTTGTAGGATCAGCTGTGACTCCTTCACCACTGATGATATGTCCCAGATACTCGATTTTTGGTTGACCAAAAGTGCATTTACTGAGCTTGGCATATAGTGTTTGTTCTTGTAAAGTTTTAAGAGTGATCTCTAAATGTCTCAAATGGGAAGTCATATCTGGGCTATATACCAATATGTCATCGAAAAACACTAAGATAAACTTCCTCAAGTACGGCTGAAAAACATCATTCATTAATGCTTGGAAGGAGGCTGGAGCATTGGTTAAGCCGAATGGCATCACCATAAACTCATAATGCCCTTGATGAGTCTTAAAAGCCGTCTTGTATGTGTCTGCAGGAAACACACGAATCTGATGATACCCTGCGCGTAAATATATCTTGGAGAACACCTTTGCACCACACAGCTCATCCAATAACTCCTCCATAATGGGAATAGGGTATTTGTCTTTAGTAGTAGCCTCATTTAAATTTTTGTAGTCGACACTTAATCGCCAGCTGCCATCTTTCTTTTTAACAAGTAATGTTGGAGAAGAGAAAGGGCTTCTACTAGGTTGTATCGCACCAGTTTTGAGCATTTCCTGCACCATTTGTTCTACTACTTCCTTATGTATATAAGGAATACGATAAGGCCTTTGGTTTGGAGGTGTAGTGAGTGTTTTTAATGGAATATGATGATCATGAGCCCTAGATGGGGGAAGAGTGTTGGGTTCTTGAACAACAGTTTCATATTTTTGTAATAAGGGTAAAATGGAGGTAGGGGTCACAGTTTGTTCTTCACATGAAGTAATAGCAAATAACCTACCAACCATTCCATGTTTATTCTGCCTAACCCATTTACGCAAAGCCTTACCAGTCATCATAGAAAGCTGAGATGTAGGACTGTTACCTTGTAGTTTGATGAGTTGTCCCTCCAGAGAGAATTCTACAGTCAGTTTATTGAAGTCAAAAACCATTGGACTCATGCCTTTCATCCAATCCACTCCAAGCACCATGTCACATCCCCCAAGGTTAAGAGAGCATATCAAATTAGAATTGGTGTCCCTGCATTTGCCACTGAAAAGATGGACACTTAGCATCACTAACCATTTTATTACCATTTGCTGCTGCTACTAACAATGAGGCTGTAGGAACACGATTCTCTCCACATCTAGCAGCTGCAGCTGGGTCGAGAAAACTATGAGTGCTGCCACTGTCTATCAAGATTGTCAGTGGATGCTTCTTAGAAGCTCCCTCTATCCGAATGGTGTTGTGGGAGACATTTTCATCTAGAGCATGAACTGAAATCTCGACTTCTTCTTCTAGAGTAGGAGACAATGGATTTTCGACAGGTGATTCTTCACCAGATTGTGTCGACTCTTCATCATCAGCAGCCAACATATAAATTTCTTTTCTTAAGACACTTATGGCCAGCCTGAAAAACTTCATCGCTGTTATAGCAAAGACCCTTTTCTCGTCTTTTGCGCATCTCTGCATATGACAACTTCTTAATAGGTGGTGTAGAAGTGACAGCAGTTGATGAAAAATTTCGGGAGTGGTTGTTGGGGCTTGTAACTGGCGAAGTAGGTTGTCATTGAGAATAATTGGTCGGAACAGATAATGGTGGGGATCTGTAATGGAATTTTTGTTTTCTGGCCGCATTCTCAAGGAGTGCCTCTTGCATTCTAGCCAAGTATACTGCATTGGAAAGTGATTTTGGTGAAAACATCTGAACGTGCAACCTGAGTTCATCCTTTAAGACACTGATGAAACTCGAAGTAAAATATGCTTCAGTGAGGTGAGGATTTTTCACTAACATTAATGCTTTCAATTCCTCAAAGACCTCCTGATAATCTAGGACTGATCCAAGTTGACTGAGTTTGTTAAATTCCCCTACAACATCATCATGACCAAGCTCTTGAAAACGTAAACAGATATCCCTAACAAAATCATCCCATGTTATTAATGGTTTACTAATTTGATAATCTTGAAACCATATGTCAGCTTTGCCTTCTAGATACATGGAAGCTATATTAACCATTTGTGGATCTGACATATTATGAAGAAGAAAAAATTTTCTACACTTACGAATCCAAGATCGGGGGTTGGTACCATCAAATTTTGGAAATTCTATCTTAGGTCTTGTTTGAAGAAATTGATTTTGCTCATGATTATAATGATAGTGAGGTTGTATGATATTTTCACCTGAATTAATGGGTTTCCGTTGGATGGAGGACCCAAAACTCCATTAGAAGAACCATCCTGTGTGTCTCGATTTAAGTTCCTCATGTCTGAAGCTTCAATATAACGGTCCATTTGAACATTGAAAGCAACATTAATCACACTCATGAACTCAACAGTAGGGCGCCGCTGAGCGTCTTTAATCTCAGCAACCGATTTCATAACATCATCATATTTGACTGAAGAATCACTTTGAGATTTAGTGAGTTCATCCATCTTCTTATTTGAATCATCCTGAGCTCTAGCAAGCTCATCGATATTCTTAGTAAGTTCCTCAACGGCTGCTTTATTATCCATAACAGGTCACGATGAAGATGATGTTCCTGATACCAATTTGTAGTGTTCTCTACTACAAAGGAAGGTGAATTAAGGGATTTGGAGTGATTGAGAAGAGTTTTAGAAGAGATCTGAGGGAAGAACACCAAGAACAGAGAGCTCAGAGAGAGAAACAGATATTTTAGAGAAAAAAAGATAATTTGAATTAATAACTCATTGGTCGAATCCAATGACCAACCGAGTACAATATAAGGCCATTGGCCAAGACAGCTACTGGGTAACACCTTAGCTAGGATAAGGGGACAGTCTCACAAGTTGGGTTATAGTTATCATCCCAATACAATTAATATAGGTACCAGCAAGTACAACTATCATAGTGGGCTTACACTGACTAGGTCTATGACACATGACGACTGAGTGTTGCTCTCAGCAGAGTAACACGAATCTCCAAGTGTTAATAATGAAGCATACACGAAATACCCGTACAGGCTACATCTCTCGGTGTGTTATACTAGTCCGATTGAGCATATTTAAATCTGGACTGTCCATATCAGTCTCAAAAACAATCACGACCACGCAAGTTTTCCGCACGATTTAACAAGCCTAGACGAACCCTAGCAGGAGCTGGCTACCACTGTGATGACCACTAACGGGCCCATTTGCGCCCTAGGTGGTCGAACACCACGCTTCTCTTCCCAACAAGCTAAAATGCCAGTCCCAAAAGGGATAGCCGCATTGCTTTGGAAGGTTTCGGTCAAGCAAGACTGTCCATGGCAGTCTCAAAGTAATCACGGTCCTCCAACTTCACCGGCATGATTGGACGGCGCGGATCAGGCCATATCCGGTCGGACAAGCATTGTCATGCACACCGGCGGGCCCCCTTCATGCCTGCATAATCGATCCTCCCCTGACCTAGACACAGAACCATGTACGGTTGCCCGAAGTTGGGTCGGCGTGAAAGCTTAAAGGGTCGCAGGAAATTCCACTAAAGGTCCCAAATTGATCACGACAATCCAATTTCACCGGCATGATTGGATGGCTTAGATCAGACCCATAGCCACCAGGCAGGTATTGGCGCGTTCACCACCGGCCCAATGTGGTCCCCACATGGTCGGCCTCCCCAAAGGAGAAGCGTGGCTTTCCAATTCGTCCAACCAAAGCAGCGTGGACGTGAAACCCTAATTAGGGTTTGCGGCACATCACATGTGTCGCAAATCAGTCTGAACCATCCATCTTCGCAGGTATATACGGAGGGTGTAGATGTAGATTCAAAGGACCCAGATCATGTCAACACAATCACCATGGGCCCGCCTACATTCATGACTAATCGGTCAAGACCAACTATGGTTGGTCGTCTCGATTTGTGCGCCAAAACTAGGCATGGTCACGCGTTTTCAATAGAAAATCGATCTCGACCACTCAACTTTGCCGGATAAATTGAGTGGCTTAGATCACATCTTTACGGGACACTGAGGTACGGACGTGTACACTGACCTGCCGACTGCACGCCTGCCTGATCGGCCAAGACCGACCATGGTTGGCCGTTTCGAAACGCGCCCCCAAAGTAGGCACGACGAGCGGTCTTCAATTTCTTTACGGCATGGGATTTCTGTCGCAAATCGATCTCAACCACTCCTTTTTTCCAGACAAATTGAGTGGCTTAGATCGCATCTCCATGGGACAGTGAGGTACAGACACCTACACCCAGCATGTCGTCTACACGCATGCCCAATCGGCACTGCCAAAAACGTGTCCCATGCTTGGATTCGACCAAGCTAAAGGTTGGCGTTCGAGCACCTCCTAAACCCTAATTCGACGGTCGCATATGTGGGTCGCAAGTCATCTCATCCATCCAACTTCGCCAACTTGGACGGACAGACTAAGATAGGAGTTAGGCGACCAGTCAGGCATCACCACGATCACCGTCCACCACTCTTCCACACAGATTGATCGTCCAGGGCTTACCTGTACAGCCTCCAAACAATCACTCGAAGATGGATGGACGTGATGCTATTTTAAGATGCTTAATCTGCGACTTACTCCGTTAAGCCTTAAAACAGCGATGCTTCATACGTGCTGAATATATTCGATGCATTACATGCATAGAATACACGCGATATTTTACAAGTATCGACTTCCCAAATAACTTAGTTATTTAACCTAGCATTACATGCTACTTCCTATGGGTCCCATGATCCACACGATCGAGACATCAATCATGTCACAAACTGGGGGATACTTACTGGGGTACTGGTCTGGCGGTTTACAGAGTGCAGCGTGCAACGCGCCATCACAAGAACGTGTCAGGAAGACATGGACGGTTAGTGATGATGGGAGAAGTGGGCTTTACCTGATCGTGTGACAATTACCACGACTCCACTACTCCATCACTCCACTTCCCATGAGAAACGTGGGTTAGGTGCAATGACTTGTATAAATAGGTTCTCCTCCCTATTTCCAACATAACAAGACAACAGAAACCAAGTGTTGATACAACCGTATCCAAACACCAGAACTGATAGATTACATTCTGCAAGCCAGTTCAGCTTTCTGATACAAGTCATACACAGCCAACACCTCCACAATCTCAACACCTTCTTCGCTTCCCTCCCTAAGATCAACCCTATCTCCTTCACTTTGTGACCGAAGCAAGTCTGGAACGGCCATTTCTTGGTTTAGGCCGGAGTTGTACATATTGATTTCTCGAATCACAAGCACTTCCGTGCAGTGCATTTGTTTAGGGTTTAGATTCATTTCTCATCCACACACCCCAAATTACCAAAACCAGCAGAAATAGTTTTTACCCATAAAAATGGTGTTACAGATCCAAGGTACAGTTATGCTCCCACACCTCTGATCCCAGCAGGATGCTACGTACTTGATTCCCTTAGCTGATCTCACCCACAACTAAGAGTTGCTACGACCCAAAGTCGAAGACTTTAATTAACAAATTTGTATCACACAGAAAAGTCTACGATAATGGAAAAATCCGTCTCCCACGAATATACCTACGAGTTTTGTTCCGTCTTTTGATAAATCAAGGTGAACATGAACCAATCAATAATCCGGACTTATATTCTCGAAGAACAACCTAGTATTATTGATCACCTCACAATAATCTTAATTGACGCAGCGAAAAAATATATTGTGGAATCACAAACGATGAGACGAAGATGTTTGTGACTTCTTTTCTATCTTGCCTATCAGAGATATAAAATCTCGAGCCAATTATTTCAATTGTACTCGTAACGATAGAAACAACAAGATCATATCACACAACTACGATAAAAGTAGTATCGGTCTGGCTTCACAATCCCAATGGAGTCTTTAAGTCGTTAACCTAGTTTAGAAGAAGAAACCAAAGGTTAAAGGAGAATCGACTCCAGCTTAGCACAACTAGTATCACAAAGAATGTGTGGGGATTGGGTTTCCTAGTTGCTAGAGTTCTCCCTTATATAGTCTTTCAAATCATGGTTTGCAATCAACGTTAGATTGGTAACAAAGCATTCAATATTCACCGTTAGATGAAAACCTGATTAGATTCAAGATAATATTTCTCAACCGTAGGATCGAAAACTTAGCTTTACACACAAATGAAATGTCCAATTTTGAGTTTATGAACCCGTAGCCAAATAATAACATTTGTTGGTTCAACAATAGTTAACCAATGGTTAGCCATATGATCACTTTCATATCAACCATATTCTTCTTCACCATAACTAGTTCAAATGACTCAAATGAACTAGTTAGAGAGTTGTTCAATTGCAAGGAAATATTACGTAACTACACAAGACACAATCGAAGCAGAAACGGTTTGACTCACTCAAATCGGTTCATGAACTTTGTAGCCATGGTTTGCAAAAGCATTCCTTAGTTTATTTAAACATTAGTTCAAGAACAACCGGTTTTAGATATAACCACTCAAGTTCGCGGACTGATTTCGCGGACTTAAGCTCATGGAAGGAGTACACAAACTCCAACAGAAATTCTCGGGTTTGAGAACTTCGCCAGTTCACGGACTTGGCTCACGCCACTTCCATTTCTCTTGATCAACAAATTTCGCAAACTTTGGTTCAAGGAATAAGGACTTATACATGTATGTGTTTACACAACAATGCTTATATCCTACCAATGGTTATGTAATCTAAACTCTCATTTCAATCATTTGAAACATTCTCAGAGAACGTTATATAACCGTTATTCACAGACAATTTTTCGTCAGAGCAATTTCCAAAGTGATTGAAACATTACATGACTTTCGTCACTAGCCAAAGATGAATTTGGCTAAAGAGAAAGCTTACTAACACACATTTCGAGAAATAGATATACGAGATAAACTCGGCTCGAAATAACAAATGTGTATAATGAAAGTCTATACCAAAACGACTTTTGTCTCAAGAGTAGGAGATAGAGTAAATAGACTTTTGAGTGATAGATAAGTTCAAGTCTCCACATACCTTTTAGTCGATGAAGATCCACCCGTACCTTGAGTAGTCCTTCGTCTTGTATGATGATTTCCATGGAGGCTTGAGCTCAACTACACTTTCGATCCTAGTCCGAGACCTTTAGCTATATAGGATAGAAATCAAGAATTATAGTTTTTATCACTAACATTGACAAACATGCTTAAGATAACAAAGCATGCGAGTTCAACCGAGCAATGCTCTAACAACAACTTTAAGTCTCCACGCAAGAAGCCACCTAATAGGAACTCGCGATCTACTTCATCACAAGGATCTGTACCAAAAGCTTATGCAACCATACCCTCTAGTATGTACACTTATGACTGGCTCCCTGATAGTGGTGCATCCCATCACATGACAAACAACAGCTCCAACCTCCATACTCCCGTTGAATACGACGGTCCGGATCAGGTAAAGGTGGCTAGTGGCTCAAATTTAGGAATTTCACACACATGTTCGGTCATATTACCTACCCCAACCCGTAATTTTCATCTTCCTAATACCTTGTACGTTCCTTATCTATCCCATAATCTACTCTCTGTCTCTCAATTCTGCCGTGACAATAATGTTCAATTTGAATTTAATGATTCTTGTTTTCTCGTGAAGGAACGACATACGGGGAAGGTAGTTCTGCAGGGAAAACTTAAGATGGCCTTTACACGTTAAGTCCAGTTTCTCCCTCCATTGCTGCTCTTGTCGGAGAACGAACTACATTACAATGCTGGCATAATCGTCTAGGCAACCCCTATGTTACGGACTGTCAAGTCGGTAGTGTATCAACATAAGCTTCCAGTATCTAATTCTAGAATCTCTTTTTGTCAATCATGTTTAGAAAATAAGAGTCACAAACTCTCTTTTAGCTCCAGTAATACTGTTTATTCCAAACCTTTGGATTTAGTTATTTCTGATGTTTGAGGTGTTGCACCTATTCTATCTAATGAAGGTTATCGATATTATGTTATCTTTGTTGATGCCTTTAGTCTCTTCACATGGATTTACCCAATGCATGCTAAAACCGATGTTGTCTCTATTTTCTTATTATTCTCTAAGCATGTGGAAAACCTTTTCAACACCAAAATAAAAATGTTCCAAACTGATAACCGAACCGAGTACAACTGTATCAAACCAATTTTCCGTGAAAATGGAAATCTCAATCGCTTATCTTGTCCACATAGATCAGCTCAAAATGGCTTAGTAGAGAGACGTCACAGGCATATTATAGAAACTGGCCTAACCTTGTTATCTATGGCGTCTATCCCTAGCAAGTTCTGGTATGACACATTTTTTACGGCCTGTTTTCTTATGAATAGGGTTCCTTCCTCACCAACTGGGTCTCGTTCTCCATATGAGCTTCTTTTCAATAGAGTTATAGATTATTTATCTCTAAAAACCTTTGGTTGTTTGTGTTTTCCTCATTTACGAGACTATCGTTATACCAAACTAGAATCTCGTTCTTACTCTTGTGTTTTTCTTGGATATGATGGTGCTAGAAAATGATATAAATTCCTTCATCCTCCTACTGGTAAAATATATTGGTCTCGACATGTTGTTTTTGTAGAGGATTCATCCCATATACCGCTGCTGAACTACCTTCATCTATGCAAACTAAACAGGTACACTCTCCTACCTCTTCTTCTTTTCCTTTATTCTCTTCTACTAAGTCCATTCCAGTTCCTATAAATCTACTATCAACAAGTCCCACTGACTCTCCTATGCGTCAGAACATCACTTCAAGTTCACCTTCTGTACAGATTTCATCCACACCACTACCTAGCCCAAGTCCTCAATCTAATTTCCATATACAGCCTTCACCTGTCTCTCCTATAAACTCCACTGGTACTATACCAGATTCTCATATTGATTCACCTACCACTTCGTATGATCATACTATCTCTCTACCAGATATATCACCATCCCTCACCACTATACTATCACCCAAACCTAAGGCTCCTAGATCTAATCGTCCAACTGTACCTAATCCCGATCCTTTACGGGTTACCTTACCGCCTCCGGTTGTTTGTAATGAGCATGGCATGGCCACCCACAGCAAAGATGAAAATTTTAAACCGAAGGCCCTTGTAGCTTATTAACATGCTAAGTTTATTGATGATGTTTTTGAACCTAGCTGCTATACACGGGCAAAATCAAATCCTAATTGGAAGAAATCCATGGATAAAGAGTACTACGCACTGATGAAGAATGGTACCTGGTAAAAGGTTCCTTATGCTGCTGGCATGAACTTAATTGGTTGTAAATGGGTTTTCCAGATAAAGAGAAACCCTGATGGCACCATTGAGCGGTATAAGGATCGTTTAGTCGCAAAAGGATTCAATCAACGGGAGGGCATAGACTATGGAGAAACATTCAGCTATGTAATCAAGCCTTGCACAATTCGTGTTGTTCTCACACTTGCGTTGACATATAACTGGCCAGTAAGACAACTTGATATTCAAAATGCATTTTTGGATGACTTTCTTGATGAAGAGGTTTATATGAAGCAACCACCGGTTTGCACAGAGCCTCAATTCCCTAATCATGTATGCAAGCTTCACTGATCTCTGTACGGACTAAAATAAGCTCCTAGGGCGTGGTACCATCGCCTAAGTCTTTTCTTGCAAAAGTTGGGCTTTACAACCTCTAAAGCTGATATATTTGTATTCATCCGACGTTCCTCCGAGGGTATCATCTATCTTTTGGTCTATGTTGATGACATTATTCTTACCGGCTCTTCCATTTCTTGTTTGCAGTCGCTTATCTCAACTCTACATAATGAGTTCGCTCTTAAGGATATGGGTCAGTTGGCATTTTTTCTCGGCATAGAAGCTACCTGGACTCCTACTGGTCTATTTTTGTCCCAACGACGTTATATTGAAGATCTTCTTCGTCGTGCTAATATGGATGGTGCTAAGCCTGCCGTGACTCCTCTTAGTACCTCTACTGATCTACATCCTACTGGTGGTTCTACACTTACTGATCCTACGACTTATCGTAGTCTTGTCGGTGGTCTGTAATATTTACTCCTCACAAGACCTGAAGTTGCCTTTGCCATTAACAATGTATCTTGCGAATTAAAATATTTTAATTTTGACTTCTGAAAATGACTTCTATCTTGGGTTGCCTAACATGCTCTAAACTATCACATAAAGATAATATAATGAACACAACAATATGCATATGTCATCCCTAATATATATTGCATGTTTTCCGAACGAGAAACAAAAGAAAAAAGTGTAAAAACTTCATTTTTCATTTGACACACAGGCAAACAGGGATGTCTCAAAGGATGTCTTCTTAGCAGATGTGTGCATTAGTACATCTGTTGCACCTACAATTTTCCCAGCTTATTATTTTGAAACCAAATATTCACAAGAAAACATCAGGAGTTTCAACCTTGTAGATGGTGGAGTTGCAGCCAGTAACCCTGTTAGTATTATTAATCATACTCGAATTATTATTTTTTAATTATATACTCGAATTGTTATAAAGAAGAACATATATGTGTATTTTCAAAAAAAAAACAAAAATGGTTTTCCTTTTATTGAGAATGTGGGTTTGGGTGAACATGTCTGCAGACTCTACTGGCGATGAATACAGTTACCAATGATTTATTATTGAAACGTGAAGATTTAGCACCAGTCAAAGCCAATGACTACAACAACTACTTGATTTTATCTTTAGGGACAGGAAATGCTAAGAATGAACAGAAATACAGTGCTTTAGTTGTCTCCAAATGGGGTGCTTTAGGGTGGTTATATGATGGAGTTAATGTTCCTCCAATTGATGCTTTCACCCAAGCAAGTGGAGATATGGTTGATATTCATGTTTCCACCCTCTTCAACGCACTCCAAAGCAAGGAAAACTACCTACGCGTTCAGGTACATTAACCTAACCAGAGTAGGATCCATTAACATGCTTGGATGGACACTATATTTTTTGGTGCTATCTTTTCTGTAGCACCCGAAGAAAACAAATTAGGATTTTTTTTTTCCAGAACGAAAGATCTTTCCATTGTGCACTGCTAACACTCTCAGAAACGTAGGAACTTTTGTTTTACGTATCCTTGTCATTTACTGATTTGATCTTGAACAATTAGTTATTAAGGGTCGAAATTTAAACTGGTAAAAGATTAAGTTACACATAACTAAATACATTAATATTCGATGAGAGTTCAGCGCACAATGAAGAGAAAATACTGCCAAAAGAGTGTCGCTTTAAGCATATCAACATATTCTACACGACATGCCTAAATGAGTTCAATTTACCGTATAGTGTCCCAAGTACTCTCATTTCTATCTTGTTAGGTAATATTTTATCGTATAAAAATAATTCATACTGATTTATTATTATGTATTCTTAAACAGATGATTTAGTAGGAAACACCTCATCAGCGTACATATCAACAGAGGAGAATATGTGAAATTTGATTAAGATAGGCGAAGCTCAGCTGAAGAAAGGCTTGTCTAGGGTTAACTTAGATACTGGGATGTCTGAGGTGATTGAAGGAGCAGGCACCAACGGAGACGCCCTAATTTGTTTTGCTAAGGTTCTCTCCACTGAACGTCGGGCAAGGCTAGCCAAATCTGAATCACATCGGTAATTGAACATTTGGGAGTCGTATCAGAGTAATATTCCAAAAGCGGTACCTTTTAGAAAATCCCCGTGGCATTTACCTTTTTTTTACCTCTATTGTTGTTTCAATTTGTTTGTGAAAGTTTGTGACTTTGTGTTACAACCTTTTTGATGCCTGATTGTTGCATCAGTTTCCGAACATAATTTGGGTGTTAAGTAAACATCTGACTTAAATGATTATCGTTTAGGAAGATGTATGTCTTCATATGCTTAATTTTTTTTAGAAAAAAAAGCTCTTCATATGCTTCAATTTATTTTTTATGATTATTATTTTTTAAGCTCTTCATGTGTAAATATAATTTGGGTGTATTATATAAACTAAACATAGATGGTACTCATGAGGAAGGTAGAAGTGGATTGGCGCACTAGGAAAAATGAAATTACATATACACGAAGCATAAGCACATTAGGAAGAGATGTGAATATTAATATCAAAAGGATGGGGCGTTGGTAGGCTCAGAAACCTACAATAATAATACTGCAAGTGCACAGTGTCTAACTAGGAGAACAATGGCAAGTACAGGTCGTTCCCACGAGGAGTGTGAAATACTTCTACTAACTAATACCAAGAATCAACAAATCAATAAGGTGATGTTTAACGATTTTTCAGGAATTCGGGACAAAATGAAATAATAAATAATTGTTAACAATAAACGGAATGAGAGAGGGTTATTAGGATTTTCGGTTTCCACCAAATAACTATGCAAACTCTACTAATCTTTAAAAATATATTCCATGCTTTTATTTTCAAATACTGTTTCTCCGCTATAGTTTTCTTCGCTTCATGGGTAGTGATTCTAAAGCATTACCTATCAATCCTTGCATACCACGTCTAGGGATTTAACCGAAGTACGAAATATCAATTCAAAAACATAAATAATCAAGAAAATCACATAAACGATTAAACACCAAGATTTGTGAAGAAAAATTATTAATCAATCAAATCATTATTAAGCATATATCAATGTAGAGTTTTCACAATTAATTAGTTTCTACCTAAACTCTAACAAACAATCTATCAAATCATGGAGAAAAGGAAATCAAAACAACAAAACCCTCTTCTCTATAAACGTCCGTAGCTGCGCCTCACGTTTCTCAAATAGTCGCCCCCTTCTTATACACCTTCCTTTTCTTTTATTTCATTAATCAAAGTATCAAAATAAATTATTCTATGAAATATCTTGCATGCAAATTGATGCCGTCATCAGTATCTTTCCCCAAATAGTATTGCCACCTCGTTCTTCCAATGAAATAATAAACTCCCCTTATTTCCAAAATCTACTAAATGAAGACCAAAATAATCAGGTGTAAATATTCCTCAATTAATTCTTCACATGACAAATAAATTATCTTTCTCGGTGGAATATATTTGTAATAAAGTAAGAAAGATAAAATAGTTCTCATTTTCAGTTTCCATGTGCCAACCCCACTTTGATTTCAATTCCTTTGTTGCGTTTCTGCCTCGCCTCTGAAACAATTCTATGTTGCTGATATATATGGAGATACCAGGCCAGCTGCATTTTGTCATTTTTTTGTCATTGTAGTTGCTGATATATGGAAATACCAGGCCAGCATATTTCATCATTGTGGTTGCTGATATATGGAAGTACGAGGCCAACCACATTCACCATTAAGTCTCACATTTTGCTGTTTATTCGCTGGATGATCGAATTCACTTGTACTTTCTACAAAAGCACTAAAATAATATTAGTAACTAAAATATTTTATCCTAACTAATATAAATATTGGTATAAAATGTAGCATTTACATGCTTATCAACACCCCCACACTTTTATTTTTCTAGTCCTCGAGCAAAACAGAGATATTATGCAATTGATTTTTTTTTTTTTTTGCAAAAATATGGATAATAACCCACACCCCCACACTTAAACATTACATTGTCCTCAATGTAACTGAGTCATCCAACGTAAAAATTAAGATGAGAAATGCAACAATAAAAAAAATAAAATAAGAGATAGAGTAGAGGGAACAAATCTGATGGGTTGACTCCCATGAAGCAAAATGTATTTGTTTCCCTGCTTTCAGTAGCGCGTTCTCAAACAAGATGAGGTTGGTACCCCAAAGTACGCTGCAAATCATATGTATACAGTCTGAAAAGTTGGGGATCAACCCAACTAATTAGTTTTGATGAAAAGATGATCCTGCAGCAACGATGGTTAGAACTCAGAGAGCAAAAACTGAACTCAGTCTTATACGGAACTAGTCGAAACTCGGGAAGAATTAAAGGTTCTAGCTTGGGCTTCCATTTATTAGTGTCTAGCAACGGTGTGGAATATAACAAAGCAGTGACTTCACAAATAACACTATCATCATCAAAACCATACCAAAATGAGCTAAGAAAACCTCTAATGGATCTTCCGAGTGTCTCTTGCAAAAGGCTTGCGAGTGCATACTTTCTTTTCGCCCACAACACTTAAGGCTAAGGTACCTAAAAAAAAAATCAAATAAAATGCGTAAAAAGAACCAAAAAATATCTAAAAGAAAAACAAAATAAAATTATATACAAAAAGATATCAGTCAGAGAGTATTTTGCAACCACTCCCCGGCAGCGGCACCAAAAATTGATGGTATATTTCAATGATGTTGTAGTAAGATGATTCGTTCACTCAGATTTGTCGAGAATTTGTTTTAAGACTTAATAAAGAAAATAAGGAAAAATATATATACACAATTTGTCACAAGATGAAGAGACGCTGAGACGCGGGATTCCACTACTTTCATATGGTTCAGTCATTAACTCTAGACAATATAGCTCAAACAAAAGAAGTTGTGACTCTAGTTCTTTGCCAAAAATAGATTTCGTAAAATATTATTTGTAAGTTAAAAGCATGACGCATCTAAAGTATTTAGAACTAAGCATGCGGCATCTAACAAAATAACAAATAATTAACAATCATAAAGCAATTAAATCTATGCAAAAAGTCAATGAAAGAATTAATTCATTTACCACAATCATGAAAAGTTGCTTCCTTCGTTGTCCCAGTGATAGGGTTTAGCTCATCATGTTGTTGGAAACACGCTCGAAATTCATTATTAATGCTCAAAAATGGTTTACAAATGATGAAAAGGGAGAACTATAATGAAAACCGGGTTTGTAACAGTTATATGTGTTACAAACCAGAATGACCCACAGTATGTGTCACTGATACTGTAGCAAATAAGTCTGCCTCTGATGTACGACCCTCGCCTGTGAGTCGTTATCACTGTAGAAAAACGACTGTCTTTGCTGGTCCGTTCTTCGTGTTGTTCAGTATTTTTCTGCTGCTGCTGCAGATTTCTCTGCAGCTTGATTTTTCGACTCTGTGGTGCTCTATTCTATCCTCTAACTCTCCATCCCCCTTTATGAAACACCAGCACCCTTTATATAGCCAGTGGCACCAAGAAATCTCGCTATAACTCAAGATAATTCTTTCTTAACTCGGCCTTGATGAAAAATATTTTGGGAATATTTTCTTCCCTGATTTAGCTTCTCACGTTGTTTCCCCACGCCAAATTACTCTCAACGCATCCAGTCATTGTCCATAAGTGTTCCAACATGCAGCAGCCACGCGAAAATCTCTTGGTCACTCAATCAGGACTCGGAATGGAAAACCAACCCGTGATGCTCTGATTTCATATCTTGGGATATCTAGCCAAATTTGATCGAAAAAAACACCCATACCAAATTTGTTATGACAAATCACATCTACCCATGAAGTTTCAGGGATTGAATCTCACCAAATCACGTCCAAACATCCGATTGAAAATCTGCCAGTTCTCTTCACCATTTTCCCGCCAAAACAAAATTTTGAATTTGTCAAAGAAGGTCACCCCTTATCCAGTGGTCGCCCCTTATCCGTTGCTGGAGTCCGAATAACATATGTCCTCCGAGGTGCCTTTAACAACTTTTTGAGCCGAATTTTCCATCAATATTTATTTCCAAAAAATACCTACAAACACACAAAACACCATAATAAGGACGAAAACAAGTACTAACAATACGAAACATTGAGGACGAATTAGACAAATAAATGCATCTATCATGTGTTTATACAAAGTTCGGCATATAGCGGTTGGAGAAAATGAGGTTAAACTTGAGTTTCTAGGGTCTTAGGTAGAATTGAGTCACTAAGAACACCAACTCATTTTCATTATGCGTGAATGAAAAGAACCTTCAGTCCCAATATAAGACTGAGTATTATGGCACATTCACACGGAAGGAGTTGATACAAAACTGTTGCCATAAACCCATTTTCACACGGCATGCTCCTATGGTAGTTGGGAGGAAGTTGCATGTGAATCCAGAGTCCAAAAAGGATTCGTTTCCTGGCATTTTAGATGGCGAGAAACCATTTTTCGCTGACCCTCAAAGGCTAGTTTGGTTCTTTTTCTCTTTAATTAAACTCATGTTTAAGGTTGGAAAAACAAACTCATAAATGAAAATTAAGATGAGCCGAAAAGCTGTTTTTTCCCAGCTTTTGAAGGCCGTGAAATTTTAGAGGTTCTTCATGGAAAAAACACTTTGTTAAATATTAATCAAACACAAATGTGAGATCTTATATGTATTTTCACGATGCTCTCAGATAAACTAAAACAAAACAACATCATATCTAGTCTTAGAATTACGAGAATCCTCCTAAGAATATTGTCATCTTTAATTTGTCTCGTTTAACCGGCGGTTTCATAGATTAAAAGGGGACGATGACTTTTAGTCTCATTCATGGTAGGTTGATAAGGGGTTTCTAATGCTACAAAAAGACCACATTACCCTAACTCCTAAGATTGTGACATGTGTCATTTTATTTATACATTTATTTCAAATGTTTATTTTAAAAATTTTGTTTAAAATTTTTGGTTGATATTTTCAATTATGCTTTTATTTAATATATATTATTATTTATTTTACTGTTCATATAAAAAGTGCGACAATCGGTTGATAAATTATTGATCATGATGATTCTTTTAAATATTTGTTTGTATATGACAAGGCTATGGAGATGAGCTATCTTTTTTTTTAAAATTTTTTTTGACACATTCAGCAGAATTAAGGACCTCTAACCCAACAAAGAAAGAAAACCAAAAACAAAAAACAAAAACAACCTAGAACAGTTTAGGAAGTAACAAATTAAGCCGAAAGTAAACCTTCTAACTACTATCATCAGTAAGAATACCACCAAACTCTACCCCTAATTGCTCCCAGTCAAGGATCTCAAAATTTGAAGAAGGATCCCAACAAACCAGTCAGCAGCTCTGTTAGTATCACGATAAATGTGCTCACTCCCTATCCAGTCAAATTGCTTTCGCAATTTAACAATATGCCTCCAAATAGGCCTCACATTCCAAGGAGGATCAGGGTATTCATTGTTCAGCAAAATGACAACAGCCATAGAATCCAAGCCAAAATGAACTCCTTTAAAACACATGTGTATAGTAGCCAACATCCCTGTTTCAACCCCCTGTAACTTATGATCATGCTAGACTTAGCAACAATAATAAGACAAATCTCGGGTCCATCTCTAATAATAGCACCAAACCCTCCCAAAGTATCCCTTAGAGAACTATCTGTCATCAAAGTGTCCCCTTCAGGTCTTAACCAAGTACATCTGAGTTCCACTTTCAGTTGGAAAAGACAAGTGACATTCCACATATGAAGAAAAATCCTAGAGAAAGGATTATCATCAACAGATATGTCATGAGCAATAAGTTGTATACACTCTGACACCCAGGGGGTTGAAGTAGGGATGAAATCCAAACTCACCACTCTCTCTTTCTTGTTTATACATACACTGAAAATCTCCATCACCAACAAAAATATAGGGAGATAAAGGGAAACCATCTCTCAACCCTCTCTTAGCCCAAAAAAATCATAAGGGGCCCCATTGATCATAATGGAAAACCGAGAAGACATAATACAACACCTACTCCATTCAATAAAAATATCAGGAAACCAAAATTTTTGTAAAGCAATGAGCACATCTCTCCAACTAACATTATCAGGCCCCATTGAGAGCACATTTATGGGTCCATGCATTTCTATGATAGTTCATTAACAACTCATGAGCTACCAACACTGTATCCTGAATAAACCTACCCAAGACAAAAGTCGATTGATTGGCACTAATCAGACTACCCAGAACATGCTTCACTCGCAGAGAAGTAATCTTAGTGATACATTTATATAAAATATTGCAACAAGCTATAGGTTTATACTCCATAAAAGAATTAGGATTATCCTTTTTAGCAACTAGAGTGAGAAACATGTTATTTACATCCTTAAGCAACTTAGCATGTTCAAAGAAGTTCTGAACAACCGTAGTGAAGTCATCACCCAAGATACTCCAACATAACTTAAAGAACCAGTTAGAAAAATCATCCGACCCCGGTGCCTTATTAGAGTCAATAGACGACAGAGCAACCACCACTTCATCCCTTGTAACAGGTCTAGACAGATTAACTTATCCTCCTCACTGAGAATACTATCAAACTGAATAGAATAGAAAAAAACAGGGTCCTCAACAAAAAAATCTAGAAGAATCATCAAACAAGGTTGAGTAGAAGTCAATACATTCCAAGGAAATATCATCATCATCATCCCGAAGCAAAACATTATCTCTAGATAAAAGGGTGAGGATATTGTTCCTGGAGTATGTTTCCTTTAAAGAGTTGTGGAAAAAAAATGAGAATTGGAATCCCCAAGATACATCCATTTAACTCTAGATTTTGCTTGGCCACCGATTCTTCATATCGAGCGATTATAACATAATCTTCTCCTTCTGAGCAGACTCCACACAAAGAAGGTGTTGTTGAATGTGTTATTGTATGGCCTTAAACTCAATCTTTGCACACTCCACTTGAGAAAGGATATTTTTAAATCTTTCATTCTTCCATAAGATAATTCTTACTTTGGCCTTCTTCAATTTTGTGACAAAAACAAACATGGGATTCCCCTAACAGGTTCTTCCCAAACACTCCTAACCAACTCTAGAAAATCAGATTCCTCAGTCATGAAATTATAAAATTTAAAAGGAGGAGGGTCATGGTGACGATTTTCATAAATAGAAACCATCATGAGAGAATGATCAGAAATTCCAGCCTCAAGAAAGACAACTTTAAAGTAAGAGAACCTACTCACCCAATCCAAGTTAACAAGAACTCTATCCAATTTTGACAAAATCCTACTATCATCAGTATGACCATTTGTCCAAGTATAAAAACATACAGAATAAGCAAGATCAAATAAATGGCAATCCTGAGTATAATTCCAAAAATCTAGATAGTTTTGAGGAAAAATAGTACCACCATCCTTCTCATGAGGAAACAGAATAGAGTTGAAGTCCCCCAGCAACATAAAAGGTAAACTAATATAAGAAGTAATATTATGCACATCATTCCACAATTGCTGCCTAATGGATGCACCATTGCTTCCATGGGAAAACCTACTACAAACTTCAAATTCCTACAAGTAAGAACTTCAATAAATAAAACTTGGTCAGAAGGAAAAAGAATGGAGATATTTACCTCCACAAGGTTTCACCCAACCCAAACCCTCCCAGAGTTACTATTGATGTAATTATCTACAAACTTCCAATCAGGACTAATGGCCCTACTTATCTCTCTCTTTATTCTGACATTGCACATGAGTCTCAACAATGCCCAAAATAGACAAATTATTAATCCTAACTAAAGAACTGGATTCTAATTATTTAAGAGGGTCATTAATCCTTCTTATGTTCCATCAGCCTAAATTATACATCATTAATTACTAGAGTTTTTGGTTTTCTACCTCTAGCATAATTCTTCAAATCTGCACCCTTATGATGAATGCTCTTCACAGGAGAATGATTCTTGTTTGTGTAGTGTCCTCTAACACTACTTCCCCTATTACAGAGAAATATTTTTGGCCTTGAGACTCCAAGTTAGAATTCATATTCTCAGTTGAAGAATAATAAACCCCAGATTTCTTATTCTTCTTTACTACATCATCAATAGCCATAGTAACATCCATGAAAACATCAAAGGCATTTCTTGTAGGAATCACAGTTAAACCTCCCTTGTCACCACTTAATTTACTAACCACAAAATCAATCCCAATCTCATCAAAAAGTCTCTTCCTAGACTTTGGCACCATCTCTTAAGAGGGGTAGTCATTTCTACCTCAGCAATATCTCTCTTCTCCACTACTTGTTCATCCATAACCTCTTAAATAAGAACTTGGTTATGCCCAGAGCCAATAACAACTCCTTTATCCTTCTTATTCGTTTTCACAACCCATTCACTTCTCCGAGCTTTAGGACCATAATGCACCTTCTTCTTATCAACCTCAACATGTTGAACAAAAGGACACTTTGAATCTAAATGACCAAATGTTTTACACCCATTACACTTGGGAGGAGCACTCAAATGTAAAACTAAAAGCCTCAACTCCATTAATAACCACTCGAATCTGACTAGGAAAGTCATAAGAAGTATCTATCTCCACACACACTCTAGCAAAATTCATTCTAGGCCTCTCAAGAGTCTTCTTATCAGCCATTTAAGGAATGCCTAAATAACTAGCAATCATGACAATCCTCTTATGATTCCACATGAACATAAGAATTTTCTTGAGAGTAAACCAAACTGGGATAGTTTTCAAATCCTCTACCATTTTCTCCACTGGAAGAGACCAAGGAAAAATCATAAATAGTCTACTAGCAATATAAACATGTCCTTGCTCAAGAACTGCTTTCCTATCCTCATAAGAATTAAACTAAAATACAAATGTAGAATCACTATGTAAAGTCATATATATGAACCTCACTCTTCAAACGCCATATCCTCATCAAAGAATCCTTCACAAAATAGAAAGGTAATCGATGACCAACAAAAGCACCCACAACCAAATTCTCAAATTGTTTAATATCCTCTGAAAAATCAGAAAGACTAGCAACAAAAACCTTGTTACCATTAAATATTTGTGGAGCACGATATGAAATATGCTCCTCATTTCTCATCGAGTGACCATATCTAGCTTTAGAAGCCATCTCATCCCATGAGTTTGAAATCGCTCTAGAGTTTGATCGAATCGGAGAAACCTCTAGATTGACGCTCCTTTCCACTCAAAAGAGGCAGAAACTCCTCCATAACACCCTCTTTTACCAAAGAAATTGAATTCACTCCCTAAACATACCCCTCTACCACCATGGGAGAAGATGGAAGAGGGTTAAACCCTTCACTGAAAAATCCAGCAGCACCACCAGGCGGTGGTGCCATGAAAACCGACGAGACTCTAAGAAAGAAAGAAAAAGTCAAACCCTAATCACCCCAGTCAAAAGAAGACGGCGAGAGTCAACTAAACATAAACTTGCTCTTTTTTTTTAGAGATGGGCTATCTTAAATTATCATGGTCTTAAATTTCAACCGCGACGACTCTTGCCGAGTTTGAAACAGAAATGAGATTGTACGACTTCCCATTATAATTGTCATTGTTCTAAATTTCAGGATTTATAAAGGGAGTACCATTATTAGCAGGGATGATACCATGTCAGTGGTCAAACAATTAAGATCTTTTTAACACTCGTTTGTCTTACATACAATGGTATCACCCTTTATAAATCGTGCTAAATTTTACCATATCGTCTCTTTTAAAAATTGAAACATGTATAAATTGACCAGGAAAAGTCGCCACGGTTCAAATTCATAGACCATCAAGGTAATAATTTATCGACAATGAGACCTCTTGCAAATTTTGAAATAAATTATAATATGAAATCAACCATCTTAGTAGTCATAATTCAAATTTATTGACCATGTCGACTCATCTAAGTCATCCTGATATAATTTATGTAGACCATAGGTCCATGACGACTTTTCATGAAATTATTCAACTCGTGAAGGTCTGGGAAAAAATGATAAATAATAATCCTTAAACTATAAATTACTGGTAAATCCTATTTAGAGGACCCGCTTATTGAGTGGTCCACCTGTTCAACTAATTTTAATCGCTGGTCCAAAAACATGTTTATGGACCAAAATATGTACTTGGTGATCCAGAACACGTGTGGAAGTTATAAAGAATATTTTCTAAATGCCTAACACATACTTCAAAGTCGGATCTAATTTATTTCTTCGTTTCGTCTTCATTTCGTGCTTCATCAATTGGAAAGCTATAGCGATGACGACTGATGGATGAAAACCAGAGACTCTCTACAAATTAAGAACCATAAGAAACAACAATGATGAATCTTCGTTTTATTCATCTCTAATTTTACATTCTAAGGTTTAAGTGGTGATTATTAAAGGCGATGATTTCTCGCTTTATCTAACGGTGATAGAACTAGATCTTTTAGTTCATCTTCTGATTTCGATATAAAAATTAGGTTATATTTTTATTAACTTTGTAATGTTGAATTAGATTGATATATATATTAAGATTGGATTGTTGTAGCAGTCAAATACCTGACTGGTATATTTTTTGATGTACCGTCTAATTCGGTACATTTTTTGTTCTAAGTCCACATGTTTTCTCCCGGAATATATCAGCTTGGTGACATTCTTTTATGATCTACATGGTATTGATAGTAGTCATATTCTTTGTGTCTTATTGATTCTTTTGGCTTGCATCTTGTCTTGTATTTTGAGCCTCGTCGGCAAGTTTGCCATGTCAGTAGATTGTTCACGGGTATGAGTTAATTCTTTTGGCTTGCATATTGTCTTGTTGATTCATACTGTAACTAGGTTTTTTAAACGTTATATATGTATCACACAGTACATTTATTATAGATATATTTGTAACTTGTGTTTTCCAGGAAGTGAAAGCAGTTTTTTGATGCAATAATTAATTAGTATTCTTATAATGGTTCTCAGGTTTTCTTTTGATTCGTTTCCTAGTACTTCAGTAGTCAAGTTCGATGTGGATAGATGGCAGTAGGAAGGTACATATGAATATGTAATGTGTTTTCATTCAGTAGTATCAATATGTACTGGGTTTTTCACTTGGTACGTATCAATATGTACTGTATTTTCATTCAGTATGTATCAATATGTAATGGGTTTTCAGTTCTTTTTTTAATAACATATATATATATATGCACTGTTTTTTCTTCATTTTGGATCTCTTTAGAAATTTACCAGATTCCAATTTTATAATATGTTGTATTGTACAAGATCCATTTCCTTATAAAACTTTGCGAATTAATGCTTATAATACGGTAAAATTAGGGCCTAATGCGGTTTCTAATTGCAAAAAGAAAAAGAGAACCAACAGAAGAAAAATAAATTAAAATGGTGAAATTAGAAGATTAACCTTTGCTACAGTTTAGTGTAGATAATTCCCATATAAGATCATTTTGCTTGTCCTCGATGTGGTAGGTAAGATGATTTTTGAAAATTTGAGTTACAATTTCTTATTTGTGTTGTAGGTTTAATCTTTATCTTCTGTTTTGTCATTTTTATATGCTTAACTTTTATCTTTTAAGTCATATTATTTTCTTGCAAAATTGATCGGACGATTGATAATGTAATTATTATTTTCAATGCTGCTGAGAGTGTAAATGTAATCACCTCTTTTAGACATCGCGACCTATGGTTTTGGGACTTATAGTAAGGTCAAAGTACCAGTTTATGCTTATTTAATTCTTCAAACGGAGGACTGTGTGTATTTATAGTTAAATTTTTTTTTTTATGTATTTTGTCTTGAGTAGAAAAGTATTCTGATGTTTTCTTGCATTGGGTTTCACTCGCATATATCGATATGCACTAGAGTTTCAATCAGTACATATTAATATGTATTGGGGTTTCAATCAATGTTTAACTCCTGGACTCAGCAGCAAACAAACCTTTCGCAGTTTAGTTAGTCTAATTTTTAAGAACTTTGATGTGAGTGACTAGCCACTAATGGATTTTTATTTTTAAGTTAAGTAATCTGACATTTATCCATTACATATTCATATCCACTAAACTAGTATATATATTTAGTTTAAATTGACTGTTAGATGTTCAAAAATGTGCATGGGATATGGACCAAATATAATGTGTACTAAACTAGTATTTTTGTGTACCGATTTTGAAGTACATATTTACTTGTATTTTATATTGATTTCACAGTACATATTTGCTTGTAGTAATTTCTCAATTCGTATTTATTCGTAGTGATAGTTTTGATTTACCTTTGGCAGTTGATAGTTCTAAGGAAGGAGTTGGATGGAAAGAAGCAATCTAAGGTCGATTTTGAGAAAAACATCAGATTCAACAAAGAAACAAAAGTTGCAGCTATAGCCTCTGGGGATGCAACAAAAAAGTCATTGAGGTTAAGCAGACTAGCGAGCATCAAAGTTGACATGCAGGAATCATCTCATCAACTTAAAGAGTCTGATCTTAGCACATATCAATATGGACTGCGCAATACATATCGATATCTATTACAGGATTATACAAAATATGCAGTTGGAAAAAGGAAGGCAGAGGATAATGGCAATGATTTATATTGATTTTCTATCTAGATGAAATTATACAATTCTGAACATGGAGATTATACTCCTCGTACTATAGTGTCTGAGTATTCCTTCATCTTGTAGAGGAGTCGAATCTATAACATTTTGTTTATATAAATGGGAAGTCTTTTCAGTTTGGAATTTCGTTGAACTTTTTTTTTCCTATTTAGAATAAACTGGAAGGGATAACAGTCCAACATTAAGTACTACAGTTTTAAATTATGTATGTTTATCTACCTGTCCAGAAAAATATCCAAGAGGAAACATGTACACTCAAATCATTTTCACCAATGAGTAAACAAACATAATATCCAGACTCGAATTTATGAATAGAAAGACCAAAGGTGTATTAATAATGAATGACAATACCAAACCATACAAACCAGAGACAACATTATAGAATAACTCTTTTCTTTACAATACAATACATAATGATGTGTAGTGCATGCATGTTAATGGTGGCCTTTTTGACAAGGGAAAAACTTGTAAAAATTGCATGTGAACCTACATCAGAGACATATCTATAATTATATATGTACTAGGGCTTCACCCAGATGAACTCTCGGTATTCTATATATGTTTGTAAATATGTATAAATGCTTGACCCGACATCAGAATTATAGATTCGTATTTCTACATTGTATTCCGCAAGAGAATTGACGTTGCGTATCCATCTAATGGCTATACTGGCCTTGAATATTCCTGCAAGATTTTAGAGCTTTACTTGGCTGAACTCTCATTATCTTATACACGGCCATTCAAATTGTGATGTATTAATCAGTATATACTGATGGTACAATATATAAATATTCAGAATAAGTTACTACGCTATTCTGAATTAC
This sequence comes from Papaver somniferum, assembly GCF_003573695.1. NCBI lineage: Eukaryota > Viridiplantae > Streptophyta > Magnoliopsida > Ranunculales > Papaveraceae > Papaver > Papaver somniferum. The sequence continues at coordinate 86,860,869 of NC_039360.1, read as the reverse complement.
GAGAAGCATAATATTTGGAATGTTACTTCGAGTCGCAGAACTTCCACGGCTGAATTCCTCGAATATGTTTCGTATGCTACAAACGAAGTGCCAGCGCCGACATGGCCGCACTCCATAGCCAGGATAATCTGGTTGGGTCTCATAAACTATCCACGACCACCAATTTCCTATTTATCCAGGTTGTGGCCACCAATTCCCTATCTAGCTAGGCCACGAACTCCTTATTTGTCATCCTGCCATGACTTTGGCCACGACTATATTTTATCTTGGCTTAACCTAGCCATCAGGCCACGACCTCCTTGTCTTCAGGCCTAGCCTGTCCTTTGCCACGACTACATTTCCTTCTGTCCTAGCCATGTCTCTGCCTAGACTAGTCATCAGGACACATCCTCCTTCTATTCAGTCCTAGCCTATCCGTGGCCACGACCACCTTTCCTTCCGGCCTAGACTAGACTAGCCATCAGGCCACGGCCTCCTAGTCTCTTGGCATGGCCAATCTAGTGGCCACGACCTCCCTATCTCCTGGCTTGGCCTACCCAGTGGCCACGACCACATTGTCCCTAGCCTAACTAGCTACGGCCTCCTAGTATCTTGGCTTAGCCAAGCTAGTAGTCATGGCCTCTGAAAAAACGGGGGTACAACAACCACACCCAGTATTCCGCTTAGCAATCTGTATGGACAAACTTCAATATACTTTCTAGAGAATTCAGACTCAATCTAGATAAAAAGTATATCAAAGAGATTATATCTCAATCTCTCGATTTGATCTTTACTTAAGCAAATAGAAATCTGCGAGTCTTTATCAAAGAGAGATAACTTGGATGGTACCAAAGACCAATATACAAGTGTCAATCAATTTAAATCAACAACCAAAAGGCCGGATATTCTAATTGATTGAACAACGCACAAACTGTGATATTTCAATTATATAACAAAATATAATGCGGAAAAGAAATAACACAGACACCAAAATTTTGTTAACGAGGAAACCGCAAATGCAGAAAAACCCCGAGACCTAGTCCAGATTGAACACACACTGTATTAAGCCGCTACAGACACTAGCCTACTCCAAACTAAATTCGGTCTGGACTGTAGTTGAACCCCAATCAATCTCACACTGATCCAAGGTACAATTATGCTCCTACGCCTCTGATCCCAGCAGGATGCTATGTACTTGATTCCCTTAGCTGATCTCACCCACAACTAAGAGTTGCTACAACCCAAAGTCGAAGACTTTAATAAACAAATATGTATCACACAGAAAAGTCTACGGTAATAGATAAATCCGTCTCCCACGAATATACCTACGAGTTTTGTTCTGTCTTTTGATAAATCAAGGTGAACAGGAACCAATTGATAAACCGGACTTATATTCCCGAAAAACAGCCTAGTATTATCAATCACCTCACAATAATCTTAATCGACGCAGCGAAAAAAGATATTGTGGAATCACAAACGATGAGACGAAGTGTTTGTGATTACTTTTATATCTTGCCTCGGAGATATAAATCTCAAGCCAATTATTACAATTCTCCTAAAAATGATAGAAACAGTAAGATCAGATCACACAACTATAAGAAAAGTAGTATCGATCTGGCTTCACAATCCCAATGAAGTCTTTAAGTCGTTAAACTGGTTTAGAAGAAGAAATCAAAGGTTAAAGGAGAATCGACTCTATCTTATGAAACTAGTATCACACTTAAGGTGTGGGGATTAGGTCTCCCAATTGCTAGAGTTCTCCCTTATTTAGTCTATCAAATCAGGGTTTGCAATCAATGTTAGCTTGGTAATAAAGCATTCAATATTCACTGTTAGATGAAAACCTGATTAGATTCAAGCTAATATTTCTCAACCGTTGGATCGAAACCTTAGCTTATTACACACAAATGAAATGTCCAATTTTGGGTTTATGTAACCGTTCCAAAACATTAACATTTGTTGGTTCAACAATAGTTAACCAAATGGTTAGCCATATGATTACTTTCATATCCACCATATTCTTATTCACCATAACTAGTTCAAATGACTCAAATGAACTAGTTAGAGAGTTGTTCAATTGGTTAGATCATATGTAACTACACAAGACACAATCGAAGCAAAAATGGTTTGATTCACTCTAATCAGTTCATGAACTTTGTAGCCACGGTTTTCAAAAGCATTCCTTAGTTTATATAAACATGAGTTCAAGAACAACCGATTTTAGATATAACCTACTCAAGTTCGCGGGACTGGGTTCGCGGACTTAAGCTCACGGATGGAGTTCACAAACTCCATCAGAAATTCTCGGGTCGAGAACTTCTGCCAGTTCGCGGACTTGGCTCACGCCACATTCCGTTTCTCTTGATCAACAAAGTTCGCAAACTTTGGTTCAAGGAATAAGGACTTATACATATATGTGTTTCCACAACAATGCTTATATCCTACCAATGTTTATGTAATCTAAACTCTCGTTTCAATCATTGAAAGATTCTCAGAGGACGTTACATAGTCGTTATTCATAAACCATTTTTCGTCAGAAAAATTTCCAAAGTGATTGAAACATAACATGACATTCGTCACTATGTAAAGATGAATTTGGCTAAAGCGAAAGCTTACCAACACATATTTCGAGAAATAGATAGGCGAGTTAAAGTCTATATATCAAAACGACTTTTGTCTCAAGAATAAGAGATAGAGTAAATATACTTTTGAGTGACATATAAGTTCAAGTCTCCACATACCTTTTAGTCGATGAAGTTCCACCAGTTCTTTGAGTAGTCCTTCTTCTTGTATGATGATTACCATGGAGTCTTAAGCTCAACTACACTTTCTATCCTAGTCCGAGACCTTTAGCTATATAGGCTAGAAATCAAGACTTATAGTTTTGATCACTAACATTGACAAACATGCTTGAGATAGCAAACATGCGAGTTCGACCGAGCAATGCTCTAACAGCCTCCATATCTCTCGGCCTGGCCTAGCCATGGCCAGGACATTGATTATAATTTTTGATTTTTGATGGGGTTGTAGTAAATAGGATTCGTTTCAGACTTGTGAAGGAAATGAAATTTTTAGATTTAATAAAAATATATATACAAAAATATTAACAAAGTGGGCAAGAGGTAACCAAGACACTAGAATCCATTATTACACATGAATGATGTCAAATATTTCACAACTCTAATTATCCTTTTAATCCTTTATTTCTTAATCCACAAATAGTCAAACATATTCTCAAAAATTAATTGTATCCCTTAAGCATAGATTATCTAACCAAAGCATAACCTATCTAATTGAATGACAACTAATGAAGAAAATTATGTAAACTTTTAAGAACTCTGCAAAAGCAGTGATTGAGTAAATTATAATTAAATATTAGAGAAAATGAAATAGTTACCCATTGTTCATGTGTGAATAGCTTCATCCATTGCCTTGGTTACGAGAGAATTAGCCGCTCATCATGTTGGAAAACCTCTCAAATAATTTCATTGATGCTCAAAAATGGTTTACAAATGATGAGAATATGAGAAATACAATAAAACCGGGTTTGTAACAATTGTATTTGTTACAAACCAGAGAACTACGACCCTCAGTGACAAAATAAGACTGTTGCAGCTGTGTCGCAAACGCTGTAGCAAATAAGTCTGCCTGATGTATGACCCACAGGTGTGAGTCGTTATTACTGTAGAAAAACGACTGTTGGTGCAGGTCCGTTCTTCGTGTTCTTCATGTTCATCATCAGCAGCAGCAGCAGAAACCGAGTTTGGGAAAACTCGAATTTCTTCTTCTCTGGCTCTCCTCAGCCCCCCAGACTCTCGACACCCTCTCTCTGTGGTGCTAGCAGCCTATATATACCCATTCTGACCGAGAATATGTTCTCATAACTCCAAATAATTCCCGGAAGTTAATAAAAAATATTCCCATGCAAGATACAGAGATTTCTTCCATGTTTTGAATCTTCACGCGTCTTTGCACATCTGATACACTCCAATTAGTCTGAAACACGTCCCAGAAGTAGTTAAACACACATCCATCTTACGCCATGCACAGAAAACACGTACAATCCCGTGAAAAACTCTTCTCAACTACGCACTCCCCTGTTTTCTTCTCACCGAGAATCTAGCCAAATATAGCTGACGAAATCGACCATACCACGCATGTTACCACCATTCAAGTCATCCCAACAATTCCCAGTCGTTGAGTCTCCTTCATTCTCGTCCAAACTGCCAAACCTAATTCTGGTTCTTTGAAATCAGATTTTCCCGCCAAAAACAGATTTGAAAGGTAGAAGATGGTGTCCACCTAACCAAACTGGGGGTGCGAATAGCAGGTGCCCAACTGAGGTGCCCCTTATCCAAATTGAGGGTGCCTTTAATACTTTTCTCCGGGAGTCCAAATAGCACTTTTTGAGCAACTTTTTCCACACAAGTGTATTTCTCCAAAAACACCTACAAACTCACAAAGCATCAAAATTAGTACAAAAATCGAGCACTAACAATAGAGACATTGAGTATAATTTAGACACAAAAATGCGTCAATCAAATACCTCCAAACTTATTGTTTGCTAGTCCTCGAGCAAAACTAATAAAAAAATAAAACCGAGTTAATATCGGGAGGGTTTACTAGAGGTGTGCCCACAAAACCATTACTTCTAATTGGTCACAAGTATCCAAAGAGCTATGAGGACATACATATTCTCAACCTATCTGCAAGTAACTAGAATGCCAGAGAAATTAAAGGTGTCAGCTCTAAAGCTGACTGAAGAAAAGGGAGACACATCCGCAAGACTGCTAGATAAAGAGATATCCGCTACACAGATAGATAAACATTGTAAGATGCGTCCGCTGCTTTACAGCTGGATAAGATTAGGAGAGAGATAAAGATGAGAGGGACATCTGCTACACAGCTGGACTAATTACGTGTGATGAGTTAAACCAGTGCTAGAAATATCTTGTGCCAGATTGAAAGCGGACTAACAAAGCAACCAAATGTATCTTTCTTCGACTCTCTCATAGTGCTCAGTAGAAACAACGTCTTCTTCGGGCTTCAACTGTTGATGATAAACTATCGAACCTCATAGAACCTTGACAATTAACTCTTCTCTTCGATTTCTTGCTTGACTTAAAAATTTCTACTTCCCTATGGCCTTATTAAAAATAAAATAATCATAGAACAAAAAGAACGTAATGATTTTCATTTTTTTTTTTTGAAACAAAAATTACAAGACAACAATTTACATGGCCATGAGAGAAGGACTTTCAAAACTTGGATCTTCGCAACTTGTGATGTCTTGGTATCATGGATTCTAACAACTTATATCATTTGCTCTTATAACTTCAACTTTGATTTTTGAATCATTCTTTTCTATTGTTGCTTCTAAACCTAAAACGTCTTCAACTTTCTTCATAGATTTTGATGTCGCTCCGCTTATTGATGATGATAAGTTTCTACTGAGAGAGAGTCGCAATCCAGTAACTAAGACTACATTGTGAGGTTGCTTTGTCTTTCTGGCATTTCCTGACCTACTTGCCTTTCCATCATGTATGGTTAGGTCCATCACGGTTACCCTCTAAAAGGAACAAGTTCTCTCCTGAATTTCAAGGATCTCAATGTCTTTTTCTCTAATGTCTCAAAAGGTTGTTATCCCTAGCATTCCAATTTCTATCTTTTCGGTGAGAAAAAGTATGTAAACTTAGCTAACCGGATACCATGTGACGCTAGAAGTTTCAAAATTGCAACTAAAAAGTTCTTCCCCACCCCCAAAATTAAATCTAACATTGTCCTCGATGTTCTAAAGATAAAATTAAAAGCATGAGCAAGGATAAACTGTTACCACTTGAAAAGAGTTAAGGAAAGATATTACCATGTTGCATGAGCATGGGTTACCTCCCAAAAAGTGCTAAGTTTAAAGTCTTCAGCCAGATTTAGGAAAGTATTAGTCAACTCGAACCGTATAACAGTAGCCGGAATAACTGCGGGTCTTCAAAACCAAATAAAGCTGACCAAAGGAAACTGCAGTAAACCAAGAAAATGAACAAGACTAGCATGTCGTTAGCTAGTTTCCTGATTAAGACAACTACATCTAATTGTGGTTCAGGTTCAGGTTCTATAAAAGGGTCTAAATATATTTCTGTAGGCTGCAACTCCTCAAAAGTGAGATCCGAATTATTAGGTCCTAGAGTCTGTAAAAACTCAAATAAAAATTTAGAAGCACATAATAACAACCTGAATAATTGGGGATCCTCTAAGTCAATTAGATTTGACTCACAAAGTTGACCATAATAATGGTCATTCTTAAGAAAATGTATCGACCCTAATATCCTAAAGTAATTAGGTTTAGTCTCAAAACTTAATATCCGGCACATCTGAAAATCATATGTTCCCACAATTGGAAGAAAAGTTTTTGGTGGGAAAACAAAGTCAATCTTGGTATCATAGCCTGGGTTAACCACATCAACCAGAGGATGGGTTTCTAACAACTGATCTTCTCTATGGACATCATTAGGTTCGGGAAAACATGTATGAAGATAATCTTGTAATATGGTTGAGGCATAAATGTCAAGTCCTACACGAGGGAACTTTCTAAGAGTTAAAGCACACGGAGAATGATAATCACCCCCAAACTTAGAGTTTTCTGTGTCTCTAGAAAGACTAGTCACAACTTCCCTAATTTCTAGGTCATCAGATTCCTGGAAATGGTCAATTGATTCTTCTAAGTCAGGTTCATCCTCACTCATCTCTACGAGTTCATCTTCTTCGTCTAAGACTATTGTTTCTAAATCGCTAGACTCTAAAAAATTATTCTCAGAATAAACTTGTTCCTCTAAATCATTATCGGCTTTGTAAACATGAAATACTACATCGTCTAAAACGAGGGTATCTCTAGTCAAATCCTCGTCCTTTTGAATAGGTGAATAATTATTAAAATTATTTGGATTTGAACTAGAAATAATATTATCATTGTAAAGTTCAATTGGAGTAACCAATTCCTGATCACTATGCCTACATATTTCATGTTCTTCATCAATACTTTCCTCATCATAATCATCACTATAATAACATGAAAATGATCGAACCTTATCAAAACAAGTAGTGTTACCAATTCTAACCTCGTCATCTTGATTATGTGAATAAAAACTATCCTTATTTTTGAGGGTGGTATTGGGAAAACTACACTGGAAATTAAGACTATCCTGAGCAAGTTTTTCCACAATCCTATTTGTATTCTTAGTAAATTGCTTGAAGGTCTCTTCTAGAGATATCTTAGTTGACCGCTCTACGGACTCTTCTGGGAGAAGAATATTATAAGTATCTTTCATAAATAACTTCTGTGCTGACTCATTGAAACTCTTGAGAGACTCTTCTAGAGAAATAGAAGGATTGTTTTGCTCGTATGACCTGTGGGTATGTGGATAGTAATTGGGCTCAAAATGGTATGGACCATAACCTTCAAAGGTTTCGCGTTCCCAATCACTATTCACACTATGGTCATAAAAAGGATAATGTCTAAGCTGCTCAGTCGTATACTCATTGTATTGGCTATTATAGTACCAGTTCGACATCCTAACTGCAAGGGAATTCTAAACAAACACAAAGACGGCTGACTCGACCACAACAAGCCTATTTTATCTAGCAAACAAAAAGCATGATGGCTCCACTTAGATTGTTTCTAGACCAGCTTCTAATCCTTCGAAAGGGAATTCGTTACAATTTGAGCAAACCCCTTTGGAACCAATCCGAGTCAAAGTAAGTTGAATAGAGGCGAGGGAATCTGCGTAGAGATTTGATACCCAAGGCCTCACCGCATTACAAGGCGGCGCAGTCACGCATTCAACTCACAGAAACCATCATGAACTTCGAAGTATGCTTAAAAGAGTAACCAATATTTCTCGAATGACTTTCCTATTAAGCTCGTTACCCTATCGGTCTCGTTCTAGTCAAAATTTTAGGCTTAGGTTCGCGTAGGTTACGTGTTCCTAAGGCGGGCAAGAAGGAAACAGTGATGAAATCTGAGTCCTTATCTTGATTTGGCCAGGCCTTGCCCTTTACTAGAAAATTAAATCTGACTTCAGGTCCTCAACATATAGGCATACAAAATTATCCAGTAAACCCGCTGACAGGGGATTAACGGGTGTTTAGAATTCTTACCTCCCGTTCCAGACGGGAGATGAACCGTTGAAGTCGACTCGGGCCACGACTCCTATGTCATGTACTAACCCGAGGGGCCGAGACGATATTGTAATCGTCGTCCTTCCCTGCAAACAGTTTTATATTTAATGTACCCTTCCTTAGGGTTTAAAAAAAAAATTGTCCAAGTCCAAAGTCCAAATAAAGTGCAAAAGAAAAGAAATAAAAAAAAAATTACAAAAAATGGAAGGTCTCTAAAAATAAATAAATAAATAAATTCTCTCTCTCTTTTTTTTTTTTAATTTTTTCTTTCGCTCTTCTTTTTTTTGCTTTGTCTTTTTCCTTTTCTTTTGGCTTTAAGCTTTGATTCTAAGTCTTTAGTTTCCAACTTCAAACCTGTAATACAAAGACACACCCAAAGAAACGTAAAAAGAACAAATGAAATAAAAAAAAAACTAAAAATTCTACCTAAGCACAAATCCGCGTCGGTGGCGCCAAAATGATTATAATTTTTGATTTTTGATGGGGTTGTAGTAAATAGGATTCGTTTCAGACTTGTGAAGGAAATGGAAATGTTAGATTTAATAAAAATATATATACAAAAATATTAACAAAGTGGGCGAGAGGTAACCAAGACACTAGAATCCACTATTACACATGAATGATGTCAAATATTTCACAACTCTAATTATCCTTTTAATCCTTTATTTCTTAATCCACAAATAATCAAACATATTCTCAAAAATTAATTGTATCCCTTAAGCATAGATTATCTAACCAAAGCATAACCTATCTAATTGAATCACAACTAATGAAGAAAATTATGTAAACTTTTAAGAACTCTGCAAAAGCAGTGATTGAGTGAATTATAATTAATATTAGAGAAAATGAAATAGTTACCCATTGTTCATGTGTGAATAGCTTCATCCGTTGCCTTGGTTACGAGAGAATTAGCCGCTCATCATGTTGGAAAACCTCTCAAAGAATTTCATTGATGCTCAAAAATGGTTTACAAATGATGAGAATATGAGAAATACAATAAAACCGGGTTTGTAACAATTATATCTGTTACAAACCAGAGAACTACGACCCTCAGTGACAAAATAAGACTGCTGCAGCTGTGTCGCAAACGCTGTAGCAAATAAGTCTGCCTGATGTACGACCCACAGGTGTGAGTCGTTATTACTATAGAAAAACGACTACTGGTGCAGGTCCGTTCTTCGTGTTCTTCATGTTCATCATCATCAGCAGCAGCAGAAACCGAGTTTGGGAAAACTCGAATTTCTTCTTCTCTGGCTCTCCTCAGCCCCCCAGACTCTCGACACCCTCTCTCTGTGGTGCTAGCAGCCTATATATACCCATTCTGACCGAGAATATGTTCTCATAACTCCAAATAATTCCCGGAAGTTAATAAAAAATATTCCCATGCAAGATACAGAGATTTCTTCCATGTTTTGAATCTTCACGCGTCTTTGCACATCTGACACACTCCAATTAGTCTGAAACACGTCCCAGAAGTAGTTAAACACACATCCATCTTACGCCATGCACAGAAAACACGTACAATCCCGTGAAAAACTCTTCTCAACTACGCACTCCCCTGTTTTCTTCTCACCGAGAATCTAGCCAAATATAGCTGACGAAATCGACCATACCACGCATGTTACCACCATTCAAGTCATCCCAACAATTCCCAGTCGTTGAGTCTCCTTCATTCTCGTCCAAACTGCCAAACCTAATTCTGGTTCTTTGAAATCAGATTTTCCCGCCAAAAACAGATTTCAAAGGTAGAAGATGGTGTCCCCCTAACCAAACTGGGGGTGTGAATAGCAGGTGCCCAACTGAGGTGCCCATTATCCAAATTGAGGGTGCCTTTAGTACTTTTCTCCGGGAGTCCAAATAGCACTTTTTGAGCATCTTTTTCCACACAAATGTATTTCTCCAAAAACACACAAAGCATCAAAATTAGTACAAAAATCGAGCACTAACAATAGAGACATTGAGTACAATTTAGACACAAAAATGTGTCTATCAGACAAATCCACCTTGTTTCCTAGCCACGAACACCTAGTTTGGATGGCCTAGCTAGTAGTTACGACCTCCTTGCCTCTCGGCCTAGCCTAGCCATATGGACACGACAAAGTTTCTCCAAGCCTAGCACCCATGTCCATGCCGACTCGGTTGGCTATCGACTATGTCGCGCCCCACATCACGATTTAGTTAGATATTAACTTGGTGCACTATGTTATCCATCAGGCCACGATCTCCTTGTCTTCAGTCATAGCATGTCCTTGGCCACGACTACCTTTCCTTCCGGCCTAGCCATGTCTCGGCCTGGATTAGCCATCAGGCCACGACTCGTTGTTTTCAGGCCTAGCCTATCCGTGGCCATGACAACCTTTCCTTCCGTCCAAGCCTAAACTAGTCATCAGGCCAAGACCTCATAGTCTCTTGGTCAGGACAAGCTAGTACCCACGACCTCCATATCTCCTGGCTTGTCCTATCCAGTGTCCACGACCACATTGTCCCTAGCCTAACTAGCTACGACCTCCTAGTCTCTTGGCCTAGGCAGTGACCACAGCCTCCTTGTCTCGGCCTAGCCATGGCCAAGACACGACCACGTTGTCTCCTAGCCACGACCGTGCCACGACCACCTAGTATTCCCTTGCCTAGATAGTAGTTACGACCTCCTTGCCTCTCGGTTTAGCCTATCTATATGGCCACGGCTACGTTGCTCCAAGCCTAGCACCCATGTCCATGCTGAATCGGCTGGTTATCGACTAGGTTGCGTCCCGCATCACGACTTAGCTAGCTATTAACTTGGTGCACTATGCTATCTACGTGTATTATTATGGTTATCTGATTACAATTCCATCTTATGGCAAACTCATTATTAGTCACACATAACCTTGGAGCCGAGTTGTCTCTTCAAGTTATGCAACTTCGACAAAGTCTAGCTAGCTTAGGCTATTACCCAGTCAAGTATATCGTGGCAACCTGGATAAGACTAGATACAGTTCATATTGACTCAACTAATTCCTACGAGAAATCTAAACATGTTACATGGGGGAATTATTCATGGGTATTGGTCTGGTGGTTTAGAACAACGTGCGGCATGGTAACATCCCATGATAAGGAAGTTACAAGTAGTGGCAACGGTTGAGAGTGGTTAAAAGAAGTGGCTAAGTAATGGAATGATGGTTTACGGTTTCCAGAAACTTCCTAACATCATAGGCGTAAGCACACCATTATCCCACTATCTACATATCTCCACAACCTCCACTACTTACGAGGAAACAGTGAGTGTTCCCTAAAACTATAAATAGACTATCTTGTCTATTCAAAAGACAAAACAAGCTTATCATTCCCAAGCTCTTCTTTTTCCATAGCTTAGTAACCTCACACCCAGTTCAATCACCACTGATTTCCTCAACTTTCTTTGCTTTCCCTCCCCTAAGATCAACCCATTTTCTCTCTTTTAAACCGAAACAAAACGTGAACGGCCAACTTCTTGGTTTAGGCTAGCTCGTCTTTTACGATTTTGATTTTCGAACCTAAAAAAAGTACTTTGGCAGTACATTGTTTTACCTAGGAGATATTTTTGGGTATTAACAATGTACAAATCACATTTTTCCTAAGTTAATATCAATATGTACTGTAGGATGATATTCAAGCATAAACTATGTGAAAATGCGGGGTTACAACAACCTCACCAAATATTTCGATTAGCAATATGTATGGACTAACTCTAATATACTTTTAAGAGAATCAAGTAGACAGTGAGACTCAATCTTAATAAAAAGTATATCAAGAAGTTAATATCTCAATCTCTTGATTTTATCTTTACTCAAGCAAATGGAAATCTGCGAGTCTTTATCAAATACTAGAGATATAAAATTGGATGGTACCAAAGACCAATATCCAAGGATCAATCAATTTCCAATCAACAACCAAAGGTTGGATTTCACAATTGATCGATACATCGCACAACCTGTGATATTTCAATTATATAACAAAATATAATACAAAATAGAAATAACACAGATACCAGAATTTTGTTAACGAGGAGACCGCAAATGCAGAAAAACTCCGGGACCTAGTACAGATTGAATTCCACACTGTATTAAGCCGCTACAGACACTAGCCTACTACAAACTAACTTCGTTCTGGACTGTAGTTGAACCCTAATCAATCTCACACTGATTCAAGGTACAGTTGCGCTCCTTACGTCTTTGATCCCAGCAGGATACTACGCACTTGATTCCCTTAGCTGATCTCACCCACAACTAAGAGTTTCTACGACCCAAAATCGAAGACTTTAATAAACAAATCTGTATCACACAGAAAAGTCTATGATAATAGATAAATTTGTCTCCCACAGATAAACCTATGAGTTTTGTTCCGTCTTTTGATAAATCAAGGTGAACAGGAACTAATTGATAACCCGGACTTGTATTCCCGAAGAAAAACCAAGTATTATCAATCACCTCACAATAATCTAAATCGTATGGTAGCGAAACTAGATATTGCGGAATCACAAACGATGAGACGAAGATGTTAGTGATTTCTTTTTATCCGGCCCTATCGAAGATATAATCTCAAGTCAATTATTCAATTGAACTCGTACGATAGAAAATAGCAAGATCAGATTGCTCAACTACAAGAGAAGTAGTTTCGTGTGTCTTCACAATCCCAATGAAGTCTTTCAGTCGTTAACCTACAGGGTCTGGAGAAGAAACCTAAGGTTAAAGGAGAATCGACTCTAGCAAAACCAACTAGTATCACACAGGAGGTGTGGGGATTAGCTTTTCCAGTTGCTAGATGTCTCCTTTATATAGTTTTCAAATAAGGGTTTGCAATCCAAGTTACCTTGGTAACAAAGCATTCAATATTCACCGTTAGATGAAAAAGCTGATTTAACCAAGCTAATATATGTCAACCGTTAGATCGAAACTTAGCTTGTCATACACAAATGAAATGTATTCATATAGGTTTGAGTAATCGTACCTAAACGTGTACACTTAGTTGGTCACAAATAGTTAACCAATGGTTAGCCATATGAGCACTTTCATATTAACTGTATTTATCTTTCTCATAACTAGTTCAAATGACTCATAAGAACTAGTTGAAGAGTTGATCAATTGCTTAAGTCTTTATTGATAGACACAATTGAAAAAAAATCGGTTTGATCCATTTGAATCAATTCATGAATAATATACCCACGGTTTGTAAAGATTGCATTCCTTATAATTTATTTTTTTAAGTTCATGAACTACCGATTTGAAAAATAACCAGCTTGGGTACGCATATGGGTATGCGTAGATTAGCTACCGGTTTTGAGTTTACAAACCCAGCAGAAATTTTCGGTTCGAAACTTCCGTGGGTACGCGTACGGGTATGCGTACCTAAGGTGACTGGTTTGCTAGTTTGCAAACTACAAACTCAGCATAAATTTTCGGTTGAAAACTTCCGCTGGTACGCGTACCCGTACGCGTACCCAACCTGTCTCCTTCACCAATACCGTATGCACACACTTGGTTTCCGGTACATGGATTTATACACTAATGTGCGAACACACTATATATGCTTATATCCGTAGTTGGTAATCTCAACTCTACATTTCAATCATTGAAACATTCTTCTATAATGTTATAACAATCGTTATTCACGACTATCGTCATCAAAGCTATTTTCAAGATTGAAACGTCATCATAACCTTCGTCACGGGTAAAGATGAAATTGATTAAAGCAAAAGCTTACCAACACATATTTCGAGAAAAAAGATAGGCGAGTAAACTCGGCTCGAAATATCAAATGTGTATGTATGAAAACTATCATACTTATACGACTATTGTCTCAAGAGTAGGAGATAGAGTAGACTTTTGAGTGACAGATAAGTTCAAGTCTCCACATACCTTTTTAGTCAGATGAAGTTCCACCGGTTACTCGAGTAGTTCTTCGTCTTCGTAAGATGATCGCCATGGAGTCTGGAGCTCGACTACACTTAATTATCCTAGACCGAGACTTAGTCATAAGTAAATTAGAAATCAAGACATATAGTTTTGATCACTAATATTAACAAACATGCTTGAGATAGCAACGCATGCGAGTTAGACCGAGCAATGTTGTAAAACCGGGTGGTTTATACAATATATAATGATATGTACTTAATATACAAATCATTTTTCCCTTACTCATATCCATTTGCTATTGTACATCGGCCAACATCATTTTTTTCGCTTTTAATGCTTTCAAGAGCGCACGAACCCGTAAAACAAGATAGGTACAATCTCCTTGTGGTTTTTGCAGGGTTTTTTTACTTCTTTTTCGCATTCTTCATATTACCCGCATAATCAACAATATCTCATCAGAAATCAAAGTAAAAATAACAAATTAAAATGTACCTAATATATATGTAACTTGTATCCATCAGTAAATTTCGATATGTACCGACTCTTATTCAAGTAGATGTTTTTCACCTAATATATATCAATATATATTGTTCCATAATAACACATGTCAATATGTATTGTCTTATATTTTTTTCTTTTTATTCAACATCAAAACATAATACATACTAATATGTATTGTTAGATCATGCACACAACACTAATCTAACTATCCAACAGTACATTCATGCATGTCAACATTAGTATATAATACTTATTAATATGTACTGTTAAATCAACACTAATCTAACTATCCAATAATATATGTTGATATGTATTGTTCCTTTTAGAAGGGAAATTAGAAGTGATTTTTAGATATGTACCTCTTTTTTTGGTAAAATTGCTTTCTTTCATTTTGTTAGTGAAGGAGTAACAACGTTTCTCTTCATTTGTTATTAATGGTGAAGGAGAGCACTAACGTTTCTCTTCCTTTTTGTTGTTTGTGGAGGAGTAACAAGAAAACGAATCACAAAATCAGATCCATAAAAATCTTGTTGAATAAAAGAGAAAATAAAACTCAAAATCGTGCTAGGGTATTCTCGTTGATTTTCTTCTGCTTTGATGATGATTGATTTGGGTTTTATGACTTAGATTTTCAGATGGAACTAAAAATCGTGCCCTAGATTTTCAGTTTTTAGTAAAATAAAGACGATAAAACCGAGATCGTGAAAAATAAAGAAGATGAAACTTAAAACCATACCATAGATTTTCAGATTTGAGTGAAAATAAAGAAGATGAAATTGATTTCTCCCAATGGAGTATAGAAGATGAAAGTAAGGAAGACGACTAAAAATTAACATGTACTGTTTTCATGGGTAGCTTGGTAATTTAGTGTTTCAAAAAGTTTATAGGACCAACGGTTAAATGATTTCTCCCGTTGGACTATAGGATAACCCGAGACAGATTTTGTGGACCAACCAGCAAATTTCTCATACTTAAAAGGATAAAAAATAATTAACCCATAACTATGCAAGATTAATTGAGTAAAATTATTTCATGATTAATTCCCATGTATGGGAACAAACTAATATTTCATCAGTGATGCTAGACTGACCACAAATTTACACCTTGTTTGTTTACTCCTGACTCATCTGAGTCGTCTGGATCTGAGTGAAATCACCTGACTCATCTGGATCTGACTTAATATGTTTGTTTTGAGTCAGATCTGATTCGAATGACTCAAAAATATGTGAGTCGGTGATTTTGTCCCATGAGTCAGGGGTATTTTGTTACCTGACTCAAACGGGTCTGAGTCAGAGGTCGAGTCAGATCTGACTCAAAGTAGAAAACAAACAGTTTGACTGCTGACTCGGCGCGAGTCAGGGGTTGACTCAGACCCAGACCCCAAGTCAGCTGCAAACAAACAAGGTGTTAGTCCCATAATTTGTACCAACTGTGAGAATGAGTGGCCCCCTTACCCTAAATCGGTAGTCTAAGAGGGGTCAGGACATATGCTGGACTGAATCCACCGTTCATTTATCATTTCCGATGTTTCATTCGTAGACTTATTGATTCTTAGTTATAAGTTCAAATCACCGTGTCTCGCAAAAAGTGTCTTGAAGAAATGAATCTGAAAAAGATCAATAAGCGTGGAAAAAAATGTCGAAAAAACCGCATATTTACATAGGTGGAATCCATAACCCCCAACCCTATAAATTCTCATAAACGAGCTTCCAATCTGCGTGTGCGTAGTTTTTATGGCGGTTTTTTCACAGTTCGCCAAGAACCATTGCTTGAAGTAACAAAAGTTACAAAACAATTAAAGAGACAATGTATGTGCAGTTATATTCCTTGAAGAAACAAATCTTTAAACTTTTTCTCTTGAAAAAAATTTTCACCCACAAAATTACTTGAAAAAACTACTCCCTCCCATTCAAAATAATAGGCAGGTTTGCGTGTAAAATTTACACACAAACCTACCTATTATTTTGAAAGGGAGGGAATAGTAAATAAGTTTATACTTCTTGAGCTCTAGATTGAAGTGGCTAATTTATGTACAGTTAACAATGTAGAGGTGAGATTCTAGGATTCCTAACTATATTCGACTCTTCTCCATGTGAGATTCTGCTGTTAGTTAGGTCAGATCGGTGCAGCGTGAAACGCGAGTCTTATATATTTATCTTTAAATTGTTCGGTGAAACCGGGATGTGTACTTGGAAACAAAGAATTAGGCCCTCTCCACATGTTAATTATAATTGAATTGGTGGATTAGCTGTCATCATAGGCTTCTCATTAGTTTCTTATTCGACTTTCTAATCCATTTTCACTGACAAAGATTAGTCTCCTTCGATAATGTATAGTTTTGTCTCAACATTTGTGTACGCGTATTTATTTATTCATTCTCAGTATTGTTAGAGACGACCTTTCGTGATTGCTAAGAGAGCTCTAACTTGTTTTTCATCTTGCTTCTCTGATGAAAATAATAACAAACATATTATTATTCTTAAACATTTTTTCTTTTTGTAAACTTTGTTAGTAAATCGAACAAGAGTGCGAGACTAAACTGTAGAATTCTTTCTAAGCTTCCAATAAATAGGCAAGAGAGAGAGAGCTACATCGTTACAAAATATAGGAACAAATGAAAATTTACGAGGGAAATGTCTTTAAAGTAAACCTTACGTGAGATGATTACCTTCAAAATGACCTGCGTAGCTTGAAGTTCAATGGCCTTGTTCACATAAACCCAAATAGCTCGCGTTTATGTCTTAGCTGCATAGCAGCATAGGAGACCATAAAAGATTGCTTTGTTAGCAAAGTCACGCATCACAAATCTAGCACCATTAGCAAGAGAAATAGGGTCAAAGGCACTACCAGTATTGCATTTAGTCCAACCTAAAAGAAGAGGCAACCATTTAAACTAAAGGATTAAGTGTGGGAAGAACAGAAGGAGTTATGGACAAAGCAGGTTCAAGAACAGTATAATGATAATAAGATGAGGTTAGGAGTTCAACGTTATTAGCGATGTCGTACCAATGTCCATTAATTGACATTATAGTTGCATAATTGATATGCGCCCAGTTGTCTTACACAGCCTATATATATAAATGAGCTGGAATTCTGAAGTTCTGTTTATGTCACCAATATTTCTGGAGAAAGGGAGTGATGGAGAGTGCAGTAACTGCTGATGAGATGAATCCGTCAGGCTCAAAGGGGAAGTTGGTAACCGTGTTGAGCATTGATGGTGGTGGTGTCAAAGGTATAATCCCTGGAGTTATCCTCGCTTTCATTGAGGCTGAATTGCAGGTAATGTATATATATCATGATTGACTTTAGTTTTTTCTATTGATTGCTACAAAAAAATTGCAATCCAATCTCTAGAGAAGTTAAAAGTATGGAGAATTGGAGATCTTCACTAATTCATTAATTGATTCGTACATCCGCTAAAGTAGTGTGTAAATGTATGAATTAATGGGTAATGTCATTTTTTTTTCTCATGTTATGTCAACATAGAAACTAGATGGAGAGGTGGTGAGATTGGCCGACTACTTCGATGTTATTGCAGGAACGAGCACTGGTGGCCTGATAACCGCCATGATAACTGCTCCTAACAGCAACAACCGTCCTCTCTATTCTGCCAAGGACATTGTCCCATTTTACCTTCAGCATTCTCCAAATGTATTCCCTAATAAAAACAGGTAATCAATTCCTATTGGTCTGGGATAACCTAGTACTAGAAAAATAAAGCGCCAAATAGCATCAAACAGCCAGTATATGTTTATTTATTTATTTGTGCAGTTGATATTTCTACTGTTATATACGCCAGCTTGTATAATATGTGTAATTTTAGGGAGATTGTTAATAGCACGTTTGGATGCACATTCAAAAGTTGTTTTTTGATTTTTGGAAGTTAAAAAATCAGAAGTCAGTTTGGCAGTAGTATTTCAGAACGACTTCTAGAAACAGAAAAGTCAGCTTTTTGTGAAGCAAAATACTTCTGACTTCTACTTCTGGAGAAGCAGAAGTCATAAACAGATTTGTATCCAAATGCGCTATAAACCAACCAGAAAACTTGCTTTAAGGAGATTAATTTAGCCCCGTCCAAACATCAACATATTTCTTAAACAGTCTTCTGGTGTTACTTATATTTTGTAATCTATTTTTTTGGTGAAAGCAAAAGTACTTGTAGAATCTTAGAATGCCCAGCCATACAATTAAGGACATAATTTTGCTTTCATTTTTATATTTACTATATGCAGTGGGAGAATGCTTGGGTCAGCCGTAAACCTTTTCAGTACAGTGACAGGACCCAAATATAGCGGACACTACTTTCGCTCTCTGGTGAAAAAACTTCTTGGAGATACCAAAATTAGCCAAACATTATCATCTATTGTTATACCTACTTTCGACATGAGGCTTCTTCAACCTATTATCTTTTCAACCAGCGAGGTACGTGTGAATTATACATAGAGGAAGACACTACCGATGTATATTTAACTTAATGAACTATCTTTCTACTAGAAGATGGGTGAAGAATTTTTTATTTTATTTTCCATCCAACGCGCAGGCAAAGAGTAATGCTTCAAAAGATGCTTTGTTATCAGATGTGTGCATTAGTACATGTGCTGCCCCAACGTATTTCCCGTCTCATTACTTTAAAACCAAAGACTCTGAAGGAAAAGTACTCAAGAGATTCAACCTTGTAGATGGTGGAGTTGCGGCCAATAACCCTGTTAGTAAAATGATTAGTCCTACAACTCGAATTTCATTTTAATAAGTAGTTCTTTAAGTTTTGTTTTCTAATTGATTATGTCTCCTATTTGTTACGGTTTTGATGGGGGTATGTGTTGAATGTTAACAGACTCTACTAGCAATGACTTCCATCGCAAACGATTTACTAGATAACAATGAAGACTTAGCACCCATCAGAGCCACAGACTACAGAAAATATATGATCATATCTTTAGGAACAGGAATCACCAAGAATGAAGAAAAATACAAGTCTTCAGTAGTCTCCAAATGGGGTGTTTTAGGGTGGTTGTATGATGGAGGTAATGTTCCTCTTATTGATGCTTTCTGTCAAGCAAGCGCAGATATGGTTGACATCCATGCTTCTACTCTCTTCAGAGCACTCCACTGCCAGGAAAACTATTTACGCATTGTGGTACATATAGCTCATAACCTTCGTCGATCAAATGAGTTAAGGTTTTTAATCTTTAAGATGAAACAATTCTACACTGATTTCTTATGTTTTTCGTTGCATATATATTCTTAGACAGATGAGTTAGTCGGGAATACAGCATCAGTGGATATATCGACGAAGAAGAATATGCAAAAATTGATTAAGATAGGCCAAGATCTACTGAAGAAGACTATGTGTAAGGTTAACTTAGAAACCGGAATTTCCGAGGAGATTGAAGGAGCATGCACCAACGAAGAAGCCTTAATCCATTTTGTTAAGATTCTCTCTAATGAACGCCGGGCTAGGCTAGCCAAATCTGCATTCTAGTATTTAATTTGAACATTTTGTAGTATATGAGAAAATGTATCTTGGTACAGTAGAACCTCCATATAAGAATACTCTAATGGAATAAACTCTATATATAAATAAAAAAATACGGTCCCAGTGTGGCTTAATCTGTCTAATAATTAACTCGCCGGATTGGGATATACCCAAACTAATTATAATGAATAATACAAGATAATGTCATTTGAAAGTAAAATCGAAAGCCCCTTATCCATATATCTTCAGTAATTCCTAATCTTCCCTCAGATTAATTAACACTAATCTATTGAATTAATTAAGTTAATAATGTTAAGCACGTACCCCGTCTTGAATAATATCTACTATTATTTTACAGAGTTTTTAGTTGGCAACCGGGCAACCGGCTGGGCACCAACTCCGTTTTGAATAGCAATACCCAATATATGAAAAATAAAACTTGATAAACCACTACCAGCATTATGACTAACTAACCAGTTCTTCAAACGCTTGAAAAAACATACAGTATCTTCACTGAGCTCCCCTAAGGTAGTGAAAGCTAAAAATCCCAAACCATACCATGTGAAACACATTCATTCAAATGTTAAGCTAAATTTGTTAAGTGAACATTTTGATTATTGTTTTTTTTAGATTTAACTTATGAATTTTGTTAATAAATAGAATTGGAAAAAAATTGGTTTTGAGAATTTTGTAACGAAAATGAATTACTCTTGTCAAACACTTCTCAAAACGGAACTGAACAGGGTTTTGTTGGTTTAACTCTTCGAGTGACAGAAGGGATTGAGAGGTTCAGAACTCAGGTTATAAAAATTCGTCATGCTCGAATATACAACAACATGCCGACCATGCATGGTCGTCATGATCGTGTAATAACAAAATGACGACTTTTAATAGTCAATTAAATGTCGCCATGTTGTATTTATTCCAACCATGCCGGCTAACTACTACTAGACTTCTTTATGGTTATAGTTTCAAAAACATCACGATTAAAAGAAAAAATGGGCATAGGAAAATTGGTATTTTGGCAGTTGTTGGTCGTCAGGGTCCAAAATGTATCAAAGTGACGATCATGAACTGGTCGGAAAGTTAGGTGTTGAAAATCCCGACGACTAATTACAAAATGGAATACAGGAAAAACAAAATTTTGACAATATTAGTCAGCATGATATAGATTTTCATAACCTGATAATTAATTGTATCCGTCAACTAGTCGTTAAGGTTTGGGATGAATATCAAAAGGACCCTGTGAATATTACTTTTAGAGGCGAAAAGTTGTCACGTCATCCCAAGAAGATGACAAACAAAATAAAACTTTAAAAGTCGCCAAAGATCGGTAAAGAAATACCCTAACGACTATACAAACAACAAAATAAAGTAGTGCTCATTAGATTGGTAAGGAGAACGAATTCATTTGAGTTTGATAAAAACAAGGGGCTATTTTTAAACGACGAACTTTCTTGATACGAAATGATGGAGAAAAAGAAGATAACAATGGAAAAGGAAAAGTAGTGGTTGTTAGATCCGGCAGAGGAATGCTATCCTTTGGGCAATTTTTTTTAAGGTCGCACCTGTCTATGCATATTCGAATACCCTTATTTTTCTTCGGAACAATCACCATGTTATTATCCACTGCGAGTATTTTTCCAGTCTGATTATTCCTGACTAGCTCATCGTCTTGAGTTCTGCTTCGATTGCCTCATGATAAATGGTGGCAACTTTCCTGATTCTTTATTTGAAGGATTTAGCCTTCCGGCTAATACCGAGCCGATTGCACGCTATCGAAGGATCTATGCCCGTAATATCCTCCATCTTCCATGCAAACACATCTTTATATTCTCGTAACAATAGTTACGATCTCTCCCCTTCCCGTTCGTCCAATTTCGTTCCTATCTTAATTATCTTTGGATCCCGACAATTCCCAAGTTTATATCTTTGGAGGGTATTGTTGTTGTAAAGTTCATCACCGGGTCTCCAATAAGGGCCAGCTATGCGGGCAGACCCTCTTTCCGGAATCTCGCTCGGAAGTCCATTTCCATTCATTGTTTTAATTTCATAAGTCTTCTTCTCATGTTTCTTTTTGTCTTCTTTGCCTATTCGTTCTTCTGTTTGATCTTATCGGCTCGTTCCTCATACTGGCGGATATATACTTCGTTGCAAAGCTTCTCATCGGCTGGGTATCTTTTCATCTCGGCTATCTCATTTTATGTCGGAAGGCGCGAGCACTGTTGATAAGTTAATGCTACTCCTTTGATCCCATGAACCCATGGTCGTCTGACAATTGTGGTAGGGGGATTCCATGTCGACCATACAAAAGGTGGTGATTGTTTACATTTTTCTGATATAGATAATCATAGTGAATTGTCCCTTTGGCTTAGAGGGCGCTCCCGTTGAATCCATAAATGTTGTAAGTTGAAGGAACAAACATGGAGTCTGGATTATCCATCGCTTGTAGGTGTCTTAGAACAATATATCCACTGATCTTCTCGTGTTTACAAGTATCTTATCTCCTGCCAATTTGAATATCTTATGGGTTATGACAAGGGGATCGGTGCGATATTTCCCATTCTCCGAGGCTTCCGATGCTGAGAATACAATTGGTTGAGTTATTTATTTCTCTAATGGTGGAGCTTTGGCCACAATGAAAATATTCTTTCCGTTGTAAT
Organism: Papaver somniferum; assembly: GCF_003573695.1. Classification (NCBI taxonomy): domain Eukaryota; kingdom Viridiplantae; phylum Streptophyta; class Magnoliopsida; order Ranunculales; family Papaveraceae; genus Papaver; species Papaver somniferum. Next base: position 86,838,211 of record NC_039360.1, on the reverse strand, counting down.
CACGCTTGTGCACCCGAATCATGCTTTTGTTGTGGAAGTTGACTTGTGTCCTTAATGGATGTATGATTGAGTTACACCTCAATAATTCGATTCCTTGCTCAATTTCTATGCGACGGACCTGTGCAACTGTTGGTTTCATTGAAAACAAAGTGGGGTGGTAACATTGAGAAATCATGAAACTTTCCCTTGTCTAGTGTGCTTTGCACTATCCTCTCCATGTTCGCACAACTGGTCGCTTACCATGAAACCTATGATATCCACAATATTAGTGATTATACCTAGAGGGTGGTGGTTCCATACCTCTATTTGGAAGATACGGGATACCGTTGGCTGCTTCGTATTTTTCAAGAACTCGCATGACCACTAATAATGGTGCAGTCAACTTCGGAAGCTTTCGATCTTAGAATCTGGGGGGCATTAGGTATTCTCTTGCTAAACCTATGATCATTGTACTTTTTTATCGAGATGAACGCTCCCATTATTGTTGATACCTGTAGGAAACGTTGCTCGTCCATCTATGATTTTGATGTTGTTCATGTCTTCGCTTTGGTGCTCGCTCCTCTCCATAAATGTCTCTGTAATCTAACTGTGAGAATTCTATGATCGCGTTTGTAGTTCGTTGGCCGCTTGATAGGGCACACAAGATGATTTCTAGGTGGGTTGTGAAGCTGCTTTCTTCTTTATCGTCTAATGTGATATATTCCTCTTTATATTCCCTCAATTCTTGTATGGTCAGTGTGTTTTTATGTTTGAATATTATCATGTAAATCAAATCAGTTGACAATAACGCGTTAATGAATCCTCAGACTAGGTTTGTCTGTTTTTCGTGACCCATGACCTCACTGCACAGGATTTTCCAACGTTTGCACAGATTTTCTCTTGATCTTCTCTTTATACTGAACAGTTGTTCCACTCCTGGCCAATGTAAGTTGTTATGCATATAGGCTGCTATGAGTACCTTTAAGATCACGAAAAGATGAGACGAATTATTGTGGGAGGCTATGTACCCAGGATAACGCATCTCCCTTTAGGTTGGAGAAAGTATTTGCACTTAACCACCTTACGATTCCCCCCTGTATAAGTTGTATCACGCTTCATGTTCTATCAAAGATGCTGCCAAAGATTTGCATTATGCACTTTGGTGGTAGAGCCATGGCCCATGTATAAGATATCAACACTAAAAGGTGATCGTTTTAGCCTCTGCTGTCGCGTTTGCTAATTGTTGCCCTTTTCCGTTGTTGTGGTAGTTGTGGATCATGGATCGCATACTCTTCAACTCGTTCAGTACTTCTTGATTCCTAGCCTTTTCTTTAGTCTTTTTCAACTGTCGTTCTATTTCCTCCTTCCGTTTTCTCGTATCACGCTCTTCAGAGCTCTCTCTGATCTTTTATTTGTTTCTTCTTTGTTTCTCTTCATCGACTGGTATGCGATACTGATGAGTTGGATTCTGGAGTTTCCTCTTGGAGTTCAAGATTTACGTCGAGGATTTCTCGGTTTTGTTGTTCAAGATGTTCTCGCTCCTGTGTCGATTTCTTCTTTGCATCTCTTTCTTTCGCGAGCTTTGTCGTTGGTTCCCCGACTGTCATTTCACAATCATCATCAGACTTATCTTGTTTTTTAGACGCTCTTTTCTCATGTTCATCATCTTCCTCGTGGATACTTCAAACTAGGCTCTCTCTTCTATGTTCAGTGCGGTCTATTCCAACTCCTACCATTTCGTCAGTATGGTGACCCTCGTTGTTGTTCTGAATACCATCAATCCTGGATCACTTCCTTATGTTTATCAACTTTCTGCACATTAGATAAAATAGTTTCGCCGAGTTCACAGACGATGTGTCCTCTAGTTTTCAATTATAGACCCTCCGATTCGTTGTACTGAATGTAGATCGGGTAATGATAATAATGTAATGATGTCTCAATAAAACCTAATCTGACACTTTGCTTAAGATATTAATACCATATTTAAGGTAGAGATTACTTCATCCAAGAAAATATCTTACGAAAAATGTGACGGACGAAGAAATTTTTGCTCCAAATGGGTCGGGTTACGACCCAGTTGGAAAGCCCTAACTTCCTGATATGTCACTCGAGAAGTAAAGCTTTCAAATTTTTAGGATTCGCAGAGCATATGTCCCATACCATAATACTCAGAAATCCCACAAAATTACCCAACTTCATATGGGTCATCGAATTGGATAAATGATTTCCATCTTTCTACTGTGAGGATACATTGTATCTCTTGCCAGAGTTGTAATCATCTATCAATAGATGGTATGAACTGCCAAGCAGCAACCGACATTTCAGATGATACGAACAAATTTGAGTATTATGTTGAACCGCATAACGGCTGCTTACGTACCCTCTCCGTTGCTCGAAGGGATCAAGCACGATCGTAGTTCGTCAGTGATTCTCTTAGATAGTAGAACTGCCCATAATGACAATAACCTTCTCTTAAATGATATGAACTACTTTTGCCTAAGTAGCAATCATCTCTTACATTAGATTATATGAACTGCTTGTCATGACATCAACAATCTCTTACAAAGGACAATATGCATTGCATAAAAACAATTATCCCTAACAATTCTCAATTAATAACAACATGTCAAGATCAATATTTGTACTTGTACCTCAATTGATGATTTACGCTCAAGGTTAACAACAACCTTCACAACTTATCTAGCTTATTTCCATGAAGTGCAAACAATTGACTTCTTCAATTTATAGTGGGTTTGAGAAAAATGGATATATTGAGAAAACCCTGTGTATAAGTGAGAAATAAACGTGAGAAATAGAAAAATGGCTTTCCCTAATTACACTCTTCATTGATTCTTTATATTGTTATGTCACTCATCGATTTCTCTTCCTGGCTAGATTTCATATTATCCATCAACTTTTTCTTTTTTGGTCTCCCTCAATTGTTTCTCACCCCCCCACCCCCACCCCCCGAGAACCCAAGAAAAAATCCTCAAACCATTTCTCGGTTTTTGGTTTTCAAGAAGAGGAAGAATTGAAAATGTGGGGGTCTAACAACCACACCTAACAATTCGTTTGGCAATCTGAGAGGACTTACTCCAATATACTTTCTATAGAATCAACTAGACAGTTAGACTCAATCTAGAATAAAGTATATCAAAGAGTTTAATATCTCTAACTCTTAATTCAATCCGCAATCAGCAAATAGAAATCTGCTAGACCAATTGAATATAAGAGGAGTAACTTGAACGGTACCAAAGACCAATGTTCAAGTGTCAATCAATTTAAATAAACAACCCAAGGTCGGATATTCTAATTGATTGAACTTAACGCATAACCTGTGATATTTCACTTATGTAACAAAATATAATGCGGAAAAGAAATAACACAGACACCAGAATTTTGTTAACGAGGAAAACCGCAAATGCATAAAAACCCCGGGACCTAGTCCAGTTTGAACACCACACTGTATTAAGTCGTTACAGACTCTAGCCTACTACCAATTATCCAGACAGACCATCTACCCTAAGAACAACCCCTGAGAAACTTACCTGGTTCGCGAACTGATAACAATGGTGGAGTTTCGGAACTACAGTGAAGCAAGGAACAAGAGCTGACGCGTGATGTATCTTCTTATAGAGAGACAAAATGAGCTCAAGAACTCTCAAAAAAGTTGAGAAATTGGGCTAAGAGTATCAACGGTTCGTGAACAGTTGCTTTTCTTATTCGTTTGTGAATGAAGGAGATGAAGAAGAAGAAGGAGAAGAAACCAAAGAGAATCTTCTCTTTGAATGTGTCGATCGGTGGACTTAAGCTGGTTCGAGTACGTTCTGGGATAGGATTTACCGACGTACGGGAACCGAGTTCAAGTAGTGTGAGCCACACGTGTGCAAGAGGGACTTGTTTGGATGACCAAACCAAGATATTTGGAGTAAGGATTCAACAGATAAATCTCTTGAGCTTATATGTAGGGTCACCAAGACACCGTTTGAATTAGTCTTGAAAGCTATGACACCAGGAAAGGGTTTCTTTCCAGCAACTCTTACATCTTGTAGGGTTGAGAAACACCCAAGGAACTGTTTTATCAAAGAACTTCAAAAGAACCCAAAAGGATTTGTGTTCCTGATTTCTTGTTTTCCAACTTATAAAAAATAGTTTCAGAAGATAGTTTTTAGTACTGTTAAGGGAAACTCTTTTGATAAAAAGAGACATCCTCGCTTCTTCATGAGAGAAGAAAATACTACTACCTTGATAGGGAGTATCAAGAATTGAACACTGAATCAATTCATGCTTTGAGGTGATATGCTCAGATGACTGAGATTTAAACTCCTCATGTAAATTGTTTAGTCTGTTCCAACTAAAATGATTAAACAGAGGAGGAGCATTGCTCTTACTGATTAGCAAATCAGTATTAACCTCGACATAAATATTATTCATCATAACTTGATTTAGCCTGTCAAGAGACTCTTGATCTTTCTGGAGAAATAAATCAGCATCAGAAAATAAGCTTTCAAGTTTCTGTTCAAGCCCTGAAAAACTTCAAGGGATTTTAAACCTGGTGGAGGTTTAGATAGAATTTCTTCTACAGATTTAATTAAATCAGTAGTAGAAGAGAATTCTGGAATCCCTGGATCTGGTGGTGCATTTATTGAGATAGTACTACTGTCCATATCAGATCGCTACAAAGACAGACTTATGAGGTCTTTAATGTGTTTTCCTGCTCATATACCAACTGAAAATGCGGGGGGTCTAACAACCACACCCAACAATTCGTTTGGCAATCTGAGAGGACTTACTCCAATATACTTTCTAGATAATCAACTAGACAGTCAGTCTCAATCTAGAGTAAAGTATATCAAAGAGCTTAATATCTCTAACTCTTAATTCAATCTGCAATCAGCAAATAGAAATCTGCAAGCCCGATTGAATATAAGAGGAGTAACTTGAACAGTATCAAAGACCAATGTTCAAGTGTCAATCAATTTAAATCAATAACCCAAGGTCGGATATTCTAATTGATTGAACTTAACGCATAACTTGTGATATTTCAATTATAAAAAATAAAAAAAAAATGTGGAAAAGAAATAACACAGACACCATAATTTTGTTAACGAGGAAAACCACAAATGCAGAAAAACCCCGGGACCTAGTACAGTTTGAGCACCACACTGTATTAAGACGCTAAAGACTCTAGCCTACTAACGATTAACTTCGGACTGGACTGTAGTTGAACCTTAATCAATCTCACACTGATTCAAGGTACAGTTGCGTTCCTTACGTCTCTGATCCCAGCAGGATACTACGCATCTGATTCCCTTAGTTGATCTCACCCACAACCAAGAGTTGCTACAACCCAAAGTCGAAGACTTCATAACCAAATCTATCTCATACAGAAAAGTCTATAAATTGAATAAATCTGTCTCCCTCAGAAATACCCAAGAGTTTTTGTTCCGTCTTTTGATAAATCAAGGTGAACAAGAACCAATTGATAAACCATACTTATATTCCCGAAGAACAACCTAGTATTATCAATCGCCTCACAATAATCTTAATCGACTAGTGAAACAAGATATTGTGGAATCACAAACGATGAGACGAAGATGTTTGTGATTACTTTTATCTTGCCTATCGGAGAAATTAATCTCGAGTCAATTATTTCAATTGAACTCAATACGATAGAATCGAGCAATATCAGAACACGCAACTACAAAGAAAATAGTTGGGTCTGGCTTCACAATCCCAATGAAGTCTTTAAAGTCGTTAACCTACAGGGTCTCGATAGAAACCTAAGGTTAAAGGAGAACCGACTCTAGTTTATGCAACTAGTAACACACAGGAGGTGTGGGGATTAGGTTTCCCAGTTGCTAGAGTTCTCCTTTATATAGTTTTCAAATCATGGTTTGCAATCCAAGTTACCTTGGTAACAGAGCATTCAATATTCACTGTTAGATGAAAAGCCTGATTCAACCAAGCTAATATCTTTCAAAAGTTAGATCGAACTTGGCTTGTTACACACAAATGAAATGTACCCTCATTTAGGTTTATGTAACCGTACCCAAACGTGTACACCATGTTGGTTCACAAATAGTTAACCGAGGTTAGCCATATGATTACTCTCATATCAACTTTATTCATATTAACCATAACTAGTTCAAATGACTCAAATGAAACTAGTTAAAGGGTTATTCAATTGTTATATTCTCATAGAATTATACAAGAACACAATTGAAGCAAAATCGGTTTGATTCACTCGAATCAATCATGAACATTATAGCCACGGTTTGCAAAGACTGCATTCCTTATTATATAAAATTTTATGTTCATTTTCATAACCGATTTTATAACTTTAACCTTCAAGTATGCAAACGGGTACGCATACTTGAAATACCCAGACTAAGATTGGGTTTCTCCAGTACGCAAACGGGTACGCGAACTTTTAATCCCAACAGAAATTCTCGGACAAGAACCTGTACGCCAGTACGCAAACGGGTACGCATATTTAGGTTCTCGGATTTCTCAAACCAACAGGTACGCAAACGGGTGCGCATACTATTGTTCCCGTACATGGATTACATATGTGCAAGAGTGCACAACATGACATATCCAACAATGCTTAAGTGTTCTAAACTCTTATTTCAATCATTGAAACTTTCTTAGCGGATGACAATAATCGTTTTTCACAATACTATTATTATCAAAGCGATTTTCAAGTTATTGAAATAATCATAATGAAACATTCCAAGACAACACCAAATGATTGTATCACACAATCCTTGTAAGATGTTACTAGGAAATTTTCACATGATATAAGATGAACTTGGTCGAAGCGAAAGCTTGCCAACACATATTTCGAGAAATATGTAAGCGAGATAAACTCAGCTCGAAATCTCAAATGTGTATATAGGAAACTATATCGTAATACGACTTATGTCTCAATATAGGAGATAGAGTAGAAATAGACTTTCCAAGTGATAGATGAGTTTAAGTCTCCACATACCTTTTGTCGATGAAGTTCCACAAGATCCCCTTAGTAGTTCTTCGTCTTCAAATGATGAACGCCGTGAAGTCTAAGCTCAACTACACAATCTATGTCCTAGTCCGAGACATCTGTAAATAGGCTAGAAATCAAGACTTATAGTTTTGATCACTAATATTGGCAAACATGCTTGAGATAGAAACGCATGCGAGTTCGACCGAGCAGTGCTCTAACAATCTCCCCTTTTGTCAATTTTAATGACAAAACTATCAATACATATGGATTACAAAATAAATAAAAATTGTAGCTTCTCATCCAAATGCTTGATCTCCTTGGCATCTTCAACACGACTCGAAAACTTCGTCACTTCCAAGTACTCCATGATTCTAAACGTGTTCAACTCGACATCATAGTTGTTGAAGATCCGTAGCGATAACAATGAGAAAACAAATGTTATCAATGATTGTTATACAGTGTCATAGTATTATTACACAGCATCTAAGTTCAATTGTATCACAACTTTGACAAAAATACTATGGTGATATGTATCACTCCCCCTTAGTCAATACTTCATCTCAACATGAAAACCACTCCCCCTTACATAATGATACGTAAACCATATGTATTTGTAGTATGAAACTACACATTAATTCTCCCCCTTTTTGTCAATATAAATTGGCAAAGGTACGAAAACTGGTGGGATCCTCAAGAAATTTTCATAGAGATACTTCATGACCAAAAGAGAATAACATACCAACTTATTTTGATGCAATCATAAAGCCGAAGCTAAATGCATTCGTCAAGGAGTTTATAAAGATACAAGATAACCCCTATAATATTCCACAGCCGCACTCCCCACAAAGATTTGGCAATTAAGCACAAGTTCAATTAAGAACT